>NC_092215.1:7694293-7706117 GCF_043381705.1 Parasteatoda tepidariorum | reverse complement strand
TTAACTAGAGCAATATAAAATACTTTTATCTAGCTCTCTTAATTGAAATCGAAACTAAATTATAAACAATAGCTCAGATTTTTCACTCCGGTCTCGAAGGACCAAAAAATGGAATGAATCTTAAATAAATCATGAACTTATATAATGGAAAAATCATAAATTTAAATAGAATGTCATTAAAATGATAGAAACTAATACAATTTGGGAAAATGGCAATAATGACAACTTAGCACAACAAAGAATATTCAAAATCTTACCGGACATTTAATTTATTTCTTTGATTGATTTAACAGAGCATGATTTGTAGATAACATTGAAATATTTTTAATTGAATTATAAATGAGTAATTGAAATTTCAATGGCCATAATGCCAAAACATAAAATATTACTCATCTTACCAACATAATGAATAAATCTAAACTGAAAAAAAAGGGAAGAAAAAAAACAAAACAAATCTTTCTTGATTAACAGTACCAGTGGCTCCATCTGTTATTGAAATTATAATTAAAAGTCAAAACAGTGTATATAGTGTGTAGTACACAACTACATGATTAAGTTAATATTTTTAATCATGTAGTTGTGTATACAAAATACAGCGAAAATTAACGCGTCATTTTTGCCGGTTTTATGAAAAAATATAAATATTTAACTATACTACATTCTAAAATGACTTGGGTATTGTTTGCCAATTGATTCTAACAACCTAAAACTGTTTTAGAAGGTGTTTGGTGGTAAATTGCTGCGAATTATTGCATACATAACTAACATTTTGACAAAAAGAAAATCGCGCACTCGAGTTACTGTTTGTCGCTCAATAGAAAATTCGTCATAAAAAAAAGATAATGAATTAAAATGCAAACTGTAAAAAGCAAGAGCTACATAAAGGGCTGAACTACAAATATTATTAAATTAAAGCTGGTTGAATAAGTCTATGTAACTATGTTTGCTTAAGTAAATCTTTAAAAGCGTTTTCTGAAAAACTGTATTTTTCAATATTTTGATTCACGCCAGACACTCATACTTCAAAACTAATGGAAGTTTTCTTATGAAATTTGGTAACAATGTTATAAACTATATATACTGTGTTTTGAACTAAAACTAAGTTTCAATTTAAATATTTGGTCATGTTACAGGTATATAAACATAAAAAACTATTGCAAAAAATGCTGTTTTTCTAGATTTTAGCGCTTAATTTGGGTAATTTTTAAAATTTTCATAAACCTTTAGTTCAGAACATAAGGGTCAAAATAATCTGTACAGAAATAGAAATTGTATTTTATTCATTTAAACTAAGTGTATAGTGTCTGGCGTAAGCTCTAAATTTCGCTCATTTTAGGCTTAATTTTTCAAATATTTTAAAAACTATGCGATATTCAAAAATATTTCTTGTTTATATCATTTTATGTCACACATGAACCAATAACACATAGGTTTCAAAAAAAAATTCAATTTTTAAAAAAAATTTCATCGTACCCAGGCAGTCGCCTTAAGCGAATAGTGGTCTATGATGCAAATTGCAATTCAAAAGGCGCTTAATATAGAACAGCTATTTGCGATTCTTAAATCATTTTGATGAGAATTGTAAGTTGTAATTTTTAAATCTCTCTTGTGAATCGCAATGTGTGATTTGTAAACTACTAGAATGAGAATTGTAAGGCATGATTCTGAAATTACTTAAATACGTATCATGTTATATGATTCAGAAATAACTAATTTAAATCACTTTAATGTGAACCATGATGTATGATTTATACAATACCTTAATACGAATCCTATTGAGTAATTTGTGACGCCCGGTGGCTGCGTGGCAGTGCTTCGCGACCCAGTGCCACAGGTCCTGGGTTCGATCCTCGGGCCGGGCAAGGTTGACTTAGCCTTTCATCCCTTCAGTGGGTCGATAAAAGGCATTGGCCCTCTATGGGCTGTCGCGCCACTGAGTTTAGTTTTCTTTTTTTTAGATGAGTAATTTGCAAATCACTTTAAAATAATATTCCATATGTGTGATTCATTTATCACTTTCATTTAAATCACAATTCGTAGAACATTTTATATGAATTCCGATCCATAAACCAAGAATCAGTTTTATGTAAATCACAATGTTTATTCATAATCAACGAAACCTGTAGATTTAAATTCTATTTATTAGCCGAAAATACTAAATGTAAAGGTTTGATTATAAATAAATTATCCTTCGTACATAAATTACAAATAGGTTAACAATATTAACCTGTCCAGGGGTCTGTCTAGGTTTTTCAGAGAGGTACCTATTTTGTGAAAATTTAGACATAATTTGTGAAAAATTATTAATAAAAAATCAACACAAAAATATGGATTTATCGTTTTTTAAACAAAAATAAAATGATCGTTTAAGGGATACAAAGATAAAATTTTAATAGAAAGTATTTTATGAAACTACCGTTTTTCCTTCTGTTGAATTTGTGAAGGTACCGCTAAACAATAGTAAATTCGGCCTGCACAGACCCTTGCTGTCGTAATAATGAAGTTAACACATTGAACATATTTCTAAATCGATTAAACACTATATATCATTCGAAAACTATGATTACGGAATCTAAAATTTGCTATAAATTTCAGCTTTCAAAACAAAACAGAGATGAACAGTAATCTGGTGTGAAAATTCTAGGAGAGAAAAGTTTTGCATCTTATTTAACGCCTTTTCACTCCAAACATTAAAGATTGCATTTATCAGAATTTGTATAATTTTCCTTTGAATTTATTTATGAATTTTTTGACTGTTTATTTGTAAGAAAGATTAATATTATTTTAATTCCTAAAAAATCAAATACTTTCAAGCACCCTATGGCAGAATTCAAGGAATTTTCAGGGCCCTGATTTTTTCAACAAAATTCAAGGACTTTCAAGTACCGTGGGAACCTTGACATAAAAAAAAAAAATTAAAAAAACCACCCATAGTGCACATTTTCTGGGTAACACCAGAAAGCTGTTTAACTGATTCGCTTTCAAACTGAATGTCTGACTTACAAATTTACATAGCCCTTTCAAGTCAAATTAGCTATTAAATCATATTAAAAAAAAGATCTCAATTCATGAAAGAAAAAAAACTTTTATTTCTTTTTTATCATTTTTTTAAACTCATGTTCTTGCACTGCAAGTTCATTATATATTTTTGCTGTCTTTTTTACCCTTTCTGCATCCAATGTCAGCTTTTCTTCTAACTTAACAGCTGCAGCGGCCTTAGCAGATTTTCTGATTTCCTTCAGAAGACTCCTCTCTTCTTTTCTGATTTTCTGTTTCACTCTTTTTAACTTTTCACACTCTTTGCTGAGTTTTACCTTGTTCTTATTGTCTTTGATATTTAGATTTTTTTGTTGCCGTTCATAATTCTCAAGAGACTCGTATTGACACTCAAACACCGGTTCCAAGATCTTTAAGGATTTCGGTTTAGTCGTCTGTGTAAGATGGCGAAAGGGAGGAGTCTCTCGCTCTAGAAATTCAATGAGTCTCCTAATCAGCGTCTCCATTTCTACAGGATAAAGATGAACAGGAAGCTGGATGAGGGTGTCTAATATTGGCTGGAATGCAAATTTGCATGAAGGGTATTCCTTGTACAGGGTAGCAAAACAAAATGTCAGATTAGCGGCCGCGAAAATTATACCAACTTTTTTGTTCAGTGCAGTCAATTTTTTATCTTTTGGAAACAATTGCAAGGTTGGAATTTCTTCAACTGAAACTTTTTCGGCAATCATCAGATGAAACTTCTGAGATTTTATGTTTTTTGCCAAGGCTAAGACAAAAACATTTTTCAAAAACTGAATACATTCTGGGATAAATTTTCTTGACTCAGAGATGCAATTCTTTAATAATTCGCAAACGTAAAGCCTAATAGTGATGTTACTATAAGACTGATAAAAGTTTGCACTCAATATGTCGCACATATATATCGTTGCAGGTAACATAACTGGATGCTGCGTTACACCAGTGGAATAAATTCGGCAAATTATGCTTAAGAGAACAACAGTTTCGGTTCCAGGAAAATTTCGCTTCAAGTTTTTCTTTTTAAAATATGAAAATATATCATATTCATCACTTAACATCTTTCTAAATTTATGTGCTGTATCTAGATTGTTTCTTGTGGCTAATAAATGCAGATCCTGTATAATATCATTCATAAATTCATCGTTAGAAACATTCTTCACAATGTAATCTAAATTGAAATCTTTAATGTTGTTAAGTATCTTCCACTGTTGAATGTCTTCGGTTGCTCGAACATATTTTCTATCAAATTGCAACACATTTCTAGCTACATCATACCTGTCCTTGGAGCTACTCTCAGAAGCAGATTCACTCCTCACACATCGGTATTTAATTTTTCTCCAATCATTATTTACACATTCTAGGGCAATTTTATATGCATCAATCTTCTTCTTCTTCTCAGTCTTATTTGATATCAAATCACTATCATCTTGAAAATAGTTGAGAGAACAGCTAGGACCTTCTAAAAATTTTTTTCTAGAGTGCTTTAACTCAAAAGGATTAATTGTACTAAAAATTCTTTTCCTTTTCCCCATTTAAAAGATCTGCAATCTGGAAAAAAGGAAACTATTTTAGAAGTTGATTTTATAAAACACAAACAGAACGTTCAAACACAAAATTAATACTAATGAATAAAATGCTAACTAAGGCATGTCCCACTAATATAAAGCTATCTTGATTTTATGCTATAATGAAACCAATTAAACTACATAAAGTGCAATCTTAAGAGCGAATGTTCCTGGCAAGTCCTTTTTCACTGACATAGTTATTTGAAGTGCAAGGAAAGTGAATTCAGACTATTCGGGTTAACTTAAAGCCATACATTATCAAACGTGGAAAATTTTTTAAAATGCAAGCAAATCGTAGCAGGAACAAGATGTGAGGAAGTTGTCCTCTAATAATTTGTTTGCATTTAGAACTTTCAGCTGAGGAATGGGGCTGTTTAAAAGAAATTTGGGTCTGTTAACGGACCCTTCACAAAATATCTTTTCATAAAAACGGACCATTCACAAAATAATTTTTCTTGTAATCGGACCCTTCGCAAATTTGTGCATCTTCATTATTGATTTGTTAATCGAATAAACCCTTCCCAGGAATGGGGGTGGGAGGAAAGACAGATGTAAACGAACTAAATTTTGTCTAAGGCAGACGCTTCTTCCTTTATTCGTCCGAAATGATTATTCTGCGTTTAGTAGCATAGGCTTAATACCAAATATTTGTATGTTGCATCTCTAATTTAGTAGCAGCAATTGCTGTTTATTTTTTAAATTATAATTTTACAGTGTTGAGCATAATCTTGTTATGTCTTTACAATTTAAAAACTCCTTGAAAAAGTTTTTTTTGTANGAGGCTTCTGGGGCGATATATTGTGATTACAGACACACACACACACACAGCCGCGTTTATTATTATGTATAGATGTATAGATTCACAAATTACGAGTAATTTTTTCACAATTTTACAAAAATGGACCTTTCACAAAATGTCTGGACAGACCCCTGAATCCAGAGGATTAAAATCAAACATGTCAAAATATTCAAGAGTAAATGATAATTCCAGTTATAAAATAGGAGTGTTACTCTCACCAAGCCCAGCTCATACGTGGCGAAATTCGACATGGTAACGAAAAAAATCTCATATACGGAAAGGGAAAATTAAACACTTTTTAAAAACACCCAATGAAAATAGCACCCTTAAAGGCTTTTATAAAACGAAAATAAGCACCTTTAAAGATGCTACGCACCATGTATATGGCAGATATATTATAACCTCTATGAAGACGTGTTACTGCAAATTCAAGAAACTATGAATTTCTCTTTAATAATCCAGAACACCTCACGGCAGTCTTTTAAGGTGTAAGTTTCAAGAATTTTGAAAACTAAGAAAACTTTGCAGACTTATGTTGATTATTTCTGACATTAAACTAAACTCAGTGGCGCGACATCCCATAGAGGGCCAAGGCCTACCGTGCCCATCTCAGTTTTCTTGACCTTGGGCTCTGGGGTGCAAGAGCAGATGTTGCGGTTAGATGGTCAGTCGAACGCGGAACCCCCAGTGTTTAGTTCCCAAGCAGGCTTGGTACTCATTTATCTACCTACTGAAGGGATGAAAGGCCGAGTCAACCATGCCCAGCCCGAGGATCGAACCCAGGACCTGTGACACAGGAGCGCGAAGCGCTACCACCGGTCATTTCTGACATTATTGAACTTAAGTGCGAAGAAATATCACTGAATGAGGATCAAAGCATAGAAGCTTCACTAAAATGTGAAATTTTCATATCAAGTATTTTTAATAGATGTTAAACTTATTTAACCAGAATCTCAATAACTGATAACGGTTACTAAACTAAACTCAATGGCGCGACAGACCAGAGAAGGCCAAGGCCTACTGTGCCCATCTCAGTTTTCTTGACTTTGAGGTGCGGTAGCAGATGTTCTGGTTAGGTGGTCAGTCGAACGCGGAACCCCCAGTGTTTACTTCCTAAGCATGCTTGGTATTCATTCATCGACCCACTGATGAAAGGCTGAGTCAACCCTGCCCAGCCCGAGGATCGAAACCAGGACCTGTGGCACAGGAAGCGCTACCACCCAGCCACCGGCGTCAATAACTGTTACTGACAAGTTATTTTCCAGGTCATAATTTTTTTATTGCAATTTTTACTGACTATTCCCTGTTTTTTAGTCAACATAAAATTCTGACAATTCCAGATTTTCCGTGTTCTCCCTGGGGAAAGTATATTTTCATATCAGATTTTGTAACACAATTGTCGGCACTAATTAAAGTATTGAAAGTTAGGCACAAAAACCAGTGAGTCCTAGAACATGAAAATCTGTATCCCTACCTGATCTGGAAAGGGAAAAAAATATCGAATATGTAATAAAAAAGAGGGAAGTGTCTCACCTAAATAAAACTACTACTCTTATGAAACCCCCCATGTTTAGATTACTTGCAATAGACCACGATGCATTACTAACTCCTAGAGCACAGTAATGTCAACGTTGTTCCAAATTGCTGAGAATACCAATTCTGAGAATTCCTAGACGATTGAAATCAGGGGAGAAAGTAAGCCTTTGATATGTGTGATCAAAAACAATCTTACACTGGTTTTATCATGCAAGTGGTGGTATTGCTAGGTGAAGAAAAGAAAAAAAATCAAAATTCGACAGTCAATTTTCTTTGTAAACGACAGTAAATAAATATTTCAGCATACTTTTTGAAAAAGGCACAACACAGTAAACTTTAAAAAANCTTTCATTGTTGTATAGTTGTTTATAGTTGAGCTAATCATTATTAAATGCAATATATATATATATATATACAATATATAAAAGCATGGTTGTGCAACACTGGACGTGTTATGCTATGTACGAACAAGTGAACTTGCGTACTCAGTTGATTGTCTCCAAACTCAACCATGCTTTTAACATAAAAATACGGTTTATGTATCAGCTATTAACAAGGGCGCCGGCAGAATAATATAAAAGGGGGTGCAACCCTCTAACAAACTACCCTTCCCCCTAAAAAAGTGAAAATATTCTGTTACATTTTGTTTTGTTATTACATATGCCTCCATCTGTTAATTTTTTTCATCTATTTCAATATCTTATGAATCCCTCGAATACATCGATTTAGTTATAGAGACCACACCGTTTTATCCAGCTGTAGCGGGGAAGCAGGCCTAACTCTTCTAGCGACTACGTGCACTATTGAACCCACTTTTAGAAATTAATAGAAGTTCTAATTATATTTTTTGTCATATTATAACGGAAATCTGATAAAAATCAGAAGTTGAGGAAAAATTATTAGATAGCGGAAAAGCAGAGGATTCTCATATTTGTAAATAATAGCAGCCACCAATGTTTGAAAAAAAATGACAATTTACAAATTGTGTTAAAAGTGTAAAATGTATAGTTTTATCTTTTCATAGTTGCCATTATGAAAAAATAAAAATCCAACAGATTGTACAGATTGCATAATATGTGCTGCACTCTGTATAAAATTTCAGAAACTAATCTTAAGCCGACAAAAATGCTTCTTAAAATGTCAGAACTTCATCTAACATCATGTTTTCGAACAATTAAGAAACATTTATTTTATGTTCAAAAGTAGGAAACTAAATTACACAGACGCCGATTCAGTTTCAGAGCGTAGCTATTACAACTGTAAAATTCTAATTTACTAGTATAAAAGACACTATTCTATTTGATACCTTTTGATAGATGACAGTTGATAGAGTTCATAGCTTACGCTCTCAAAATACAGTGAAACCTCATTTTATGGACACTCCTAGTAAACAAACAGCTTTCAATAAGAGTATATTTCTAATTTCCCAGGAATTTTCTATTAATAAACCATTATCAGCCTTTTTTCAAAAAATTTTAGGGGTAATATAAATATATGATTTTGCTAGGATAAAAACAGATCACACGGTATAGTTTATTACATAACAGAAGATTATTCTTATTCATCCATACATATCATAAATAATTGCAAGCCATAAAATAAAGCTCTGAAATTTATTAAGTTAAGAATGAAATCTCTAAAGTGTAGAAATGAATTTTCAACTTTACATATTACCTATCAAAAATTAAGTGCATAATTCAGGAACAGGCAAAAGTGAGAATAAATTAAGGGAAAAAATAAATTAACACCAACTTGGAAAAATTAAATATTCTTTATTAAATCCAAAACAATTCGTAAATTAAAATGCAACGCCAAATAAAAAAGTAAGGAATATTTGACTAAAACTTTACGAACTTAAAATTATTATAAGCGATATACGTATAAAAAAAATTCACTATCGCTATTTCATATCTTTCCTATCCTTATCAGATTAAGTATACAGAAAATGATTTAATCATTCATGAAGTAAAAATATACCATATAAAAACTGTATCAACTTAAATATTAACAAAAATAACACTGTCTTAAATTGTATATACTTTAAACAATTTATATTCTCATATCTTTGATACTTATATACGTTATAATTTACGAAAATTGTTTATTATAATAATAAACACTGGGTTAATTTTGTCAATGGACAATACTGAATACCAANGCTAACCAAATTGGAACCTAAGATAAAATCTACGTGCAGCAAGCATCAAGGGCAAGAATCTCACTAAATTAAAATATTAAATTATTATAGAAAAATCTTTATTAAAATTATTTCGAATTTGAATTTTAGTTTTTCATTATATGTTCTGAAAATTTACTTACTTTGTTTCGCTAACAATTTCTTAAGTTTCTTAAATGAGCAATTCGATTTCTTAGTATTAAAAATTATGTATATGTTACATAGTGGGTCATAA
The DNA here is from genome assembly GCF_043381705.1 of Parasteatoda tepidariorum. Classification (NCBI taxonomy): domain Eukaryota; kingdom Metazoa; phylum Arthropoda; class Arachnida; order Araneae; family Theridiidae; genus Parasteatoda; species Parasteatoda tepidariorum. The sequence goes on along the minus strand of NC_092215.1, from coordinate 7,696,788 downwards.
GAATTTTAGAAAGGCTTAGGTGGTGCATGGTACAAAAAAGGTTGGGAAACACTGCTGTAAACAATTCCCTTTCTCATCCTCTGCGATGTTTATATAAACAATAAAAGTATTAAAAAAAATAGTTCGAAAAATCAGAACAAATAATCTGCATATCTTTAATTAAAATTACCATAAATTAAAATTCTATAGTAATATTTTAAAAAAAGAGCCTTCCTCTCTAAAATAAATAAATTTTTTATTTGATTTTTATTTCATTTTTACCTTTTTAATCATAACTTTATTAATACCCTTTACCTTATCTTATTAAGAAAAACTATTGTGTGATATTATTAGATTTCAAATCAGCAATTTATATTAGAAGTTAGAGAAAAATAAATTAATTATGATCATTTTGCTAATATATTCATGATATGATTTGTGAGACTCTTTTACTGCCCTCAATAGTGTTGTGGTGATCTTCAGCACTCCTCCATAATTTCGAATGGTATCTTTGATTAGCCTAAGAGACATAATAGAAGTATTTTCATGGTAACTCACGCTAAGCATTGCTTTATTTATAGAAAAACCTCTCTCAGGATCAGAATTCCCATGTGGCAAAATTAAAACAGTTTTAATTAATGTAATTAAATTCTAATATTTTAGATTATTGTTTTTTTATTTACATGTAGCCTATAACTCTAATTTTTTTGGAACACCAACCAAATTTTATCAGATCTTTAGGAATTTTAGGGTTTGCACATAGTTTTAAGAATTTTAGGGGGAATGCGACCCCTGCACTATGTACATTCTCCGCAAAGCAGACACTTTTTTAACAGCGGACAGTAATTTTTACCCTGAAACGGTATTTTATACAGTTTAGAACTAGATCTTTTTCAAATTTGAATAAAATAAATAAAAAATACTATTTCTGCTTTAAATTCGAAGAAAAGAAATGAAACCATTTTTTTTAAGAATGTAAATTTGTTGACTTATCAATAACTAAAAATTGTTCTTAAGGTATTTCATTAATAAAGAATCAAATATCAGAAGTAGTAGCCAAACTTCAAAAGTATCAGCCACAGGCAAATCTTAACTTCAGGTGTAATTGTGACACAAAGTGAAAAATCCAGAAATTTTTTGATGCCAGCATTCAATATCAATTTATATAATTGTGCTTAATGTAATTTTTTGAACTAAGATTTACATCTAAATTTCCTACTAATGATGAACATCACACATTTTTATTAACTAATTTAAGAAAAAACTTAGTTTCTACAAGATTCGAGAAATATGATTTTAAAATCATGTGAATATGAATCGCAGTATTGGATTTTTAGATCTTTATGCTTACAATGTTTTTCTGCTAACAATTTTATCCTTTAATCAGTACTAAAAGAAGGCAAAATTTTTTTAAAATTTAAATTATTAAAACTTCTATGAAAAAAACGTGCTTAAAAGCAGCAGAAATTTCACAAAAAGGATAAATGTAGCAATAAAGAAAACGAAGGAAATAAAAATATGACCACAGAAGCAGACGTCTTAAGGGGGTACCGGCTCCGGTAGTCATAAAACAAAACCTTTTCTATTGAGGGGGAGGCAAATGTCTAAAGTAACACCCTCAGTACCCTGAAGGTTTTGTATAGAAGTGCAGGAAAAAACATGAAATACAAAGAACCAATTTAGAAACGAAACTCAAACAAATTCATCAGAAAATAAAAACTCAAAACTTTACTTTAACCAGGTCAAACATCGATTTCATTAGCACACTGAATGAAAATGAAACACAAAAACTAAAGAAAACAACGCCCTCTATTACACTGCGCAGATTGAGAAAAAAGAATTCAAGAAAGACATACGTAACAAATTAATAGAATGCTCAACTGGGGTTGCTCAGTTAAGACTTGAATTGCACCCTGTTAAAAGAAGAAAATATAAAAAACTAGAATTCTTCAATCATTTTCTTAATTAAAAAATTAACTTTACAAAAATTAAAAAGAAAATCATTATTACTCAAATTATTTAAAAAATTATTCACAGCTTCCTGAAAACTTTCAACATTATTGCAAATATTTTTAATCTTAAACAATTCAATTGCGAAAAAACTAAATTTTCAAAAATTTTCACACAAATTAGTATTAAAGTTACAGAAAAATATAACTTTAAATTTAAAAGCTTTTCTTTTATCAAAAACACCAATTTTAATAAAATTGTCAACAATACCTGGTAAAACCTCCTCACTGAGAGGGCGCTGTGAGCGCATCAACAAGCAGTGAACATGTAGACACGGAAGTGTCAAGTTGTATTAACTCTTTTTTCGTTATTAAATATTTGTTTCGTTATATTTGATTTGATTTCGCCGATGAATTATTTTGAACTATTGATATAAAACCACTGAACCTACCTTGATATTGATTTGAACACGGAACATTTATGCTGCTATCGGCCAAAGGAAGCTGAATTGAATTGAAACTGATTTGACGTCATCGACGAACGAAATATCCAGGTAAGAATTTATT
>NC_092215.1:7624742-7693793 GCF_043381705.1 Parasteatoda tepidariorum | reverse complement strand
GTACTCTAGGTACATCTTCAGGTCCCTTGCTAAGGATTTTAAATATTTAGCCGGTAAATTTGCCAAATATGAACAGTATTCGCTCATTTTCGAAAGTCTTCGCCAAATGCAAGTATTAAATTTTTTCCTCATAGAAAACTATTTTACGATAGTTTGTATCAAGATTTTGGACTCAGTTCTAATTGGTTAGGCAGCGTTTCTAACGAACATCTGAATGCAATCAAATAAAAATACTGATTTTTTTTAAGAAAAATTCATTTTGACGTAGTTTTGAGGATAGAGTAAAATATATATTTTTCCTTCTAGTGGAAAAAATCATTCACCAATACTTTTGTCGGAACACAATTTTATTCGCCAAATTTACGATTTCATTGCATTTTGCGAAGTGCCGAATGCTTACCCAAGTCGAAATTTTATGGTTTACGTCGGTTTCAGTACGATTTATGATGATCCAACATCATTTGATGGACACCAGCATCCAACATTTTGCGTTCATGGTTTTTGACATGCCAACAAATTTCCATCATTCCCTGATGGAAAGTGCTACTATGATGGTAATACTATGATGATTTACCATCGGGAGAAGTTTGATTCTTATGGACCATCAATCCATGATGGTTCCAACTATATATTTCCATGATGTTATATTGGGAATTCTTGATGTATCTCTGGAAACCATCAAAACAATTTGTCTGTTTTTTATATTAGACCATCATAAATCAATCAGAATTCTTACATTGAGATGATGGTTTTTCATGATCGACCCAACATTTGATTTCTAGGAAACTATGATAGAAATTTCTGATGGTTCAACTTGAACGAACCATCAAATCAAGTTGCAGGACATCATAAATCAGACCAAATTCTTACATTGGGGTGAATTGTTCACTTTTGACTGTATTTCATATGAAATTCACTAACAGTAATCTTTAAAGTGTTTTATTTTAAATATTATAGAAAAATTAAAACTTAGGAATTTAATGATAAATTCATATTCACCAATTATTCATCTTTCTTAGATAACTTATTTTTGCATTATTATGAAAAAATGTTACACTCTTAATATTAAATTTGTTTTTAGATTTATTGATGATTTAATTTTCAAGATTATACTATTTTATTAAATAATATTTATCGCGAGAAATTCTTATAGCTTCGTTGTCAGGATGATAATATTGATTTTAATTTTTTGGATTTGAGTATAATAAAAGAAGAAAATATTTGATTTGTTGATTTATACGATAAAAGAAATAATTTTAATATAAATAAACTAATTACTTGGAATTCTAATGTTTCTAAGAACATCTATTTTAATACCACTTTTAATGAAATGAATAGGATTTAAAAGTATATGTAGTAATATTTATTTATCCAAAAAACAAATAGATGAACTCTTTCAAAATCTGATTAAAAAAACCAAAAAAAAACAATGAATACCCAACTAAAGTAACTAAATTCGACATAAAATAATTGAGTTAATTGTGTATTATAGTAAATAAATTTACTAAAAATTTCTTTATTAATTTATATATTTTTTACCATGTGCAAATCCATTTCGGGCAAATCCGTGATTAATTGAATGTGAAAAACACGCAATTAATGTTTCCTTCCCTTTTCTTATAGTAAATATCTTTACATTTTTTATCTTTAAAGTTAAGGTTAAAAAAGTTTAATTTTCTGCTTTTCAACAAGAAAAATTTGCAATGAATAAAATCTTTCGCGGTACATGACATATACTGTGATGCATATATTGTGAAACAATTGAAAGTCAGAGTTCTAATGCTGCACTCTCTTTAAATTAAAAAGTCTCCGGCAAAATTTCTCATACTATAAACCCTTCGTGTAAATAGATAAGGCTCCAGATTTCAATGAATGAATATATAAATGCGTTCTTTTTCCTCGATTTCTATATGCATATTTAATAATTATTAAAACAGTTTGTTATATTGATTTTATAAAATTTATTAACAGATTTCCCTAACATTTACTTCTTTAAGAAGAGATTACGAAATTATTCGTATAAGAGTTATGCGACAATTAAATTTCCACGCATAGTCGTGATTGAAAAATAATACAAAATCAAATATAATCCGAATATTCACAAAATATATTTTTAATAAAACAGTAGTATATAAACAGTAGTAAATTAATGAATAAATAAAGATGATAGTGATAAAAAATAAGTTTAAATAAAACAACTTCAAAATAATGAAAAGTTATAATCGCAATAATGAAAAAAAAAACATTAACGCTTTTAAAAATACCATAAAAGTGTTAAGCATAGAATTATTTGGTTAAATTATTAATAACTGAACATTAATAACATAACAAAAATTTAATTAAATCACTCAACTACAAACTAAAATTATTAGCTAACATTAAGTTTTAATTCATGGAAATTTATGATTTTAAAAACATTATTTACATTAACTGATAAATATAGAATTATTTTATTTCACTTTTGATAAATTGTCTGAAATTAAATAATTTTAATTAAAATCAAGACTAACTTTTTGAAATTTCAAGAAAATAACTTATAAATAAAAATTATTTTGCAATTAAAAAAATCCTGAGGTGGCACGTGCTTTCCTCGACTAATCAGCTTTATATCTCTTATCTTCGATGGTATTACTTGATGCCATTGCATTTAGAAATTTACTTTTTGGCCACTCTGAAGTTTTCAAGTGAATGCATTACGACTTTGATATCATTTAAAAAATGATTAACGTTGAGGCGATAGAGGATAATTCCCTAGCACCCCTCTCCAAGCTCAATCCTAGTTCTTCCCCCCTCCGATTTGGACAGTTGAAGATTGAGTAAGGATTTCGCCCACTGAAGAGGGGAGAAGTTTGGGGCCGAGGTAGCAAGAACATGGAGCGGATGAGATAGGGAGAAGACCGGCGAGTGAGCCGGAGGCAGCGGCAGCTCCGTTTAGCCATATCAGTCGAAAATAGTTGCAAATAGTCACCGGTGGCAACCCTGTGTTAGCACGTGTATTATTTTATAGCTTTAACGTTAAAAAAAAAAAAAAAAACTAATGAAATGTGGGGTAAGACTGGGCAACTAAGATTTGTTTTGATGGCCTGTTGGAGCTATATTGTTCAGATAAAAAAAATATTATTCAAAAAATAAATAAGGATAATTTTAAAACAAAAGAATTTTATCACAAAACATGTTTAGCGTATTCCACGCATTTTTTTCTTTTTTTTGGGGGGGGGGGGGGNTTTTTGGGGGGGGGGGGTGAGAAAGCTCTTACACTTATAAGCTTTTTATTTTTCAATTTGAGTCACATGCACAAAAAAAATTTTAAGTTGAGATAAATATTCCATCATAACACATTGTATCACTAATCATATATATACAGGGTGGTCCTAAAATATGTATCAAAAATGTAAAGGTAGGTAGAGGGGACATAAATAAGCATATTTCGGATAGGAATGTGTGTGCGGTAATGGCACATTAAAGCACTAGCTTGTAAAGCAGTATGAATCAGAGGAAACTGAAATGACAAGTAAAGACAAAATAAAATAAAAATTTATCAACAGTTTACAAGAGGTGCTCGAAAGAGCAGCCACCAACATCGATACAAGATTCACAGCGACGGCGCATGGATCGACGTACATTAGAAAAGACGTTAGGCATGTCGAGCACATGTAAAGCAGCAGCAGACAACCGGGGAACAAGATCTTCTTGATGGGACTCTCGTACACCAGGCTTTTAATATGACCCCAAAAGAAAAAGTCCAAGCAGGTAAATCAGGAGAACGTGGTGGCCAGGGACCACCCCGTCCTATCCAATGCTGGCCGTAGACAGCGTCCAGGTGATTTCTGACGCTCCCTGTACATCCTTTGAGCAGCTAATTCGTTTCCTTGTGCAGCCCCATACATGAAATGCACGTCGGCAAACTCCACATTGGTGAAACGATGCATGCTGTTTGAGATCCGTGCGGGAATCCAGCTAGCAAGCGCTTTTATACGCCGCAGTCATCAGCGCTACCTACCGGCTCAAGGCGGCATTACCGCTCACACAATCCTATACGAAATATGCTTATTTAAGTCCCCTCTACCTACCTTTACATTTTTGACATATATTTAAAGTTCTGTAAAGAACGCCCATGCATTTTATTTTTAATTTTATAGCCGTCGTTGAACAGCCGATCCAATTTTTTGGGTTTACGGCTACTTGTGTCCAACTCCGTAGCCATGTAATTTTGAACCCAATACAGAAGATAAGGGAACTTCTGGATCATGTATTGGGGGAAATTTGTATTCATGGAGGACTTTTGAATGGATTTGAGTTTCACGGAGAGGAAAACCACGAGAACCTCCCGCAGTTAGCCTGACTCTAACCCATGATCCGTCATCTACCACTGAGGATATTTTGCGTAAACACTGTGGTCGGTGGAAGCCGGAATTCGTATCGACCAGCCATAGCTGGGATTCGAACACGGTTCACCTCATTGGAAGGCGAGGGCTCTATACCCTGAGCCATCGTGGCTCCATAATATGTATTTATAGATTCCTTATCAAAATGGAAAACCAAAACTGGGGTTCGTAACTCCATTTTCTTTCCTCAATCAAACCTGTTTTGCTGTTTATTGCCCTCCAGTATATTTTGTCTACAGTCAGAACTCTCCTAGCCATTCGTCTGGATCCGTGGTGGTGACTATGGTAACTATTTCAAGCAGGGTTCTGGGGTCACTGTTTAGGGCAGGTTTCGGCTCTGGTCGGCGAGAGAAAGGGCATTATTTCCCCGGTCTATTGTGTTAGCCCTAGAGTGAAGAGAAGCTACCCTCCCTGAAATGCGCTATTCCTATTTCCATAACAGCAGACGGCCTCAGACTTTGTGGCGAAGGGTGTTTTTATCGTAGACAAACTATACTGTGATTTGGATAGCGTATTTATTTTTTTCTTGCTTACATATAAATTTGTGTCCCCAATCTGGGATTCAAAACACATTAAGGTAGGTCTTTACAGAACACCCTGTTTTTCTCCAGCACACGTATACTTTATCAAACATCATAATTGTTGCTTAATACATGAAAGTGAGCATTGCTTTCAATTTTCAAGTTAAGTATAGTAACTAAAACTTGCACAAATAGTCAGTGAGATTTTAAATCTGGTCACAGTTCGAAATACGTGTTTACGAAAATGGACATGCTTGTAATATGAGAGTTTGCGAAAATGAACTTAGCCTTTGATTCCGTTTTCAAACTTCCTTTCTGAATAGATATATAATTTATTTTAAATAATAAACAAATGAATTCAAATAAATTTGCATAAATCTTTTTCTATTATTAAATTAGTTTTTTTTTGGTATAAATCAGCAGTTATTTTTCCAAAGATGCCACGGCTGCTATAAATTTAAAATAGTGAGATAAAACTTGCGTTGTACGAATTTAAAGTTTGATAACTCGTTTTCTGTTTCAATTTTGATTTTTACTGTAGAATTCTTCGATAAAATACATAATTTTGCATAAAACAAAATTTAATTCATTAAATAAAATTTTGAAGAAATTTCAATCTATTTTGTTTTCTTTCCCAGAACATAATTTTCCAAGTGTATCTTTGTTATATATTTTTTGTTGTTGATCATTTTCATAAAATTTTAAAATATGGAGATTTTAGTTTTAGGTAAGCATTGATCATACATACCCCATCTCCTTTAGGTGCTTATGTAATACTTAAACGATCCCTGCATAATTTGAATCTCAAAGCCCAACTACGTATTAACACTGAAACAAATATAACAACTTAATCTCCCCCTTTAGGTGCTTTTTATATCTCAAGAAAAGTATATTTTATTTTTAATGTGTATTACGAATTACGGCTTATTCATGAAGTTTGGATACTCTGGGTAATGCTGCTCTCCTAAGTCTGACAATATTTCTGAGAAATCCCAGTTATATTTGAAAAAGATCACTGTTTCTTTCAGACATATAAGACATGCGCATCCATTTTATATCTGTCGCTAAACAGCCGACCACTAAGTTTTAACTCCGTAGCCTTGTAATTTTGAACCAATCCAGAAGACAAGAAAACTTCTGGATCAATACCCCCCCCCAGAGGTATGTTTTGTTATGGGAACAATGGTGACTCGAAACTTTGACTCGACAGAGTCAACGTGCATCAGTCACCATTCATTACACAGGGAGTCTTCGGAGGCGGGGATCGAACCCACAACCTCTTGGACATGGGCCCAGTGCCTTACCAACAGGGTTTAGGCTGAGTCTAAAAATTCATTAGCAAAAAAGCTAAAATCTGAAAAAAAGTGTTAGCAAAATGCTAAAATGCCATTAGGCTTATAAAATTACTTTATATCAAACAAGTACTGTAAGTTATCTGACAAAGAATAGCTTAATGTACAAGAATATCAAAAAGAATACCTATAACAAAAAAAAAAACACATTTATTATTTATCAAAACATTTTGGTTTATAATTAACAATCTTCCTTTCTTTCATGTTTGCCCATTTTACAAATGCTTCTTGAAAGTTAAATGCACTTTCAGGGCCCTCAATATTAATCATTAACAAATTGTTTACATGGTTGATTAACAACCTGTTTCGAATATTAGTTTTAATCAAATTAAGGCAGCTAAAGCCCCTTTCACAGTCAACAGTGTGCATTGGTATTGTTGCACAATACTCTATAACAGAAGTTATTAATGGGTACTGTTCAGACACATCATTGGTATATAAAAATAAAAGTAATTCATTAAATGGCATGTTTTTACATCGTTTCATTATGATGTGTTTAAACAATCCCCATTCACAAAGTAATTCAGTTTCTGTAAACTGAAAATCTTTTCTGGGAGATTCCGAAAACAAATTGAAAATGCAACGGATTTCCTTTACACCATAATGCTGTAATTCTTCCGAACGATGGGGCATCCTGCTAGGTATAAATATATTGAACATTTCGATTTTATCCAAATCTCCCAATCTATCAGTAAGCTTTTTTTTAATGGAATTTAGTAAAATCCTTTAGCAAAAATGCGAAAATGCTTTGTTGAATTTTAGCATTTTTGAGGGGTCTTTTCTCATTTTGCGAAAAAAGCTACCGTAGCGGAAACCCTGCTTACCAACCAGGCTAATCCAGTCCAAAACATCCATGTTTTTTTTAACAATATTTTACAACCGTCGTTGAACAGCCGACCCAATTTTGGGTTTACGACTACTAATTTTCAACTCTGTAGAATTGTAATTTTGAACCAATCCAGAAGACAAGAAAAATGATGGATCAATATCACCAGAGATATGATTTGCAATGGGAACATGGAGGACTTTGTGACTCGACAGATTTACGTGCATCAGTCACCATTTACTACACTGGGACAAGGCTTTGTTTTATAACCGTCGTTGAACAGCCGACCCAATTTTTGGGTTTATAACTACTAATGTTCAACTATGCAGCCTTATAATTTTGAACCCAATCCAGAAGACAAGGGAACTCCTGGATCAAGTATTCGGAGAAATTAGTCTTCGTGGAGGAGTTTTTGATGGAGCTAGCCCGCATTTGCGTTACATGGAGAGGAAGACCATGAGAACCTCCCAAGGTCAGCCTGACTGCAAAGGGATTCTAACCGGTGATCCGTCTACTACTGAGGATATTTCACGTCAGCACCGTGATCGGTGCAAGCCGGATGCAGAATTCGTATCGACCAGCCATCGCCGGGATTTGAACACGGTTCACCTCATTGGAAGATGAACGCTCTATCACCTGAGCCATTGCGGCTCCGTGGATATGGTTTTATAAAATCGAAGTTCAAAAACTGAACTTTGCCTTTTCAGAGCAAGTAGAATACATTTGGAACGAATCATAATGTAGATGTATAATCAGCCAAATCTACCATCTTAATGGCCTACATTTCTTTTAGCAGTGATGAACATTGTTGGAAGTTCATTTCCATGCCTACCAATCAAAAATAGGTGGAAAGTCTCTCGAAACGTGTACAGGCTGTCATAGATGCAAAAGAGGTACAGACAGTGTATTAGAGAGTTAAAAATAACTAATACTTATTCTTTCAAGAATACTGAATTTCTTTAGTTTCAAATAAAAATGCAAATTTTTTTTTAAACCATCAAATTCTAGGGAAAATAATTTTTCCCCAGTATAGGGGTGATTGTGAGCCCAACTCAAAAATTCTGAAAATTTCTTGAGTAAAATATTTAATGACGCATTTCAAAAAAATTTATGTATTTATAAATTTAAATGATTGGTATTTTCAAAACATGAAATTGTAAAGAAATTATATGCAGCATTAATTTAAAGGAATAATAATTTATAAGTTTATTTAATCTCTAATCACTTTTATTATCCTACCAGAAAAAATATTTCCAAATGAAAGAGATGCCAAGTATATATTCTAGTTCTAATATTTTTAAATAAAATATCTAAGAATTTCTATACATAAATTTGATCGATGATTTCTTGAAACTTCTGGACCTTGGATTTCTGAAAACTTTTGGATTGCGGGTAGTGAAAAACCCAGAAATCTGGATTTTTCTGGAGCACAATCATCTCTAATTTTTCCAATTCTATCGGAAATCATTAACATTCAGTGAAACCTTGCTTAAGCGGACATTATTGGGACCGAAAAATTGTTCGTTTATGAGAATTGTTTGTCTACGATAAGGGTACCCAAATAGCGATGTTTACCACTGTAAATTTTTTTAGAATATTTTCAAGGACATAGAAAAATTAAATAATATATAAGGATATTTATTTAAACCTTTAAAAATATTTATTTCTATACAAAAAAATTTATATGAAAAAATTTTAAATACATTTAGATATTTGAATTCTAGATGTAGCTGCAGATAAATTAATATAATTTTCCTACTAACACAGATATTAAAGTTAGTCATATGATACCGAATAGGAGCTTTTAGTCCTCAGTTGGTTTCTCCCTAACACTTGGTAGGAATCACTTGATAGGAAACGTGATTAATACCTCCTTGAAAGTAAACCTCCCACGATGCACAGAAAAAAAAGCAATAAGGACCTAATGAGTTGATTATTCACAATTGATCACCTATCAAGTGTCTAAATAAATGTTTCATTTATATGAACAACTCAAAGATTATATTTCTGTTTTTTTTTGTACCCCAGCTGCGTTAAATACAGTCTTCAAATTATTAAGAAAACGAAAGAAATTTTCAGTGGTGAAGAAGCACTGAGAGCATTTAAGGCGTCATTTCAAATTGAGGTGTCTCATTACCTGTGTCCTCCTGAGGAAAAGATCAAAAGATGCTACTGTCTGAATTATTTCACAAGAACAGTATCATTTTATCCTTTTTCTTTGCAAAGACAAAACAAGGTGACAGGACAAAGATCGCTTCCTTAGTAGTGAAATAGCTTAACAATATTTTTAGTTAGGGATGAGGCAAAAAATTTACATGCTTTCAAAATGGTGAAAATTTTCATTCCCCCCCCTCGTAATTTAAAACAGAATTTTTTTTCCTGCAAAATTTAAAAAAAGTAGTGTCCAGTTTGAAGAGATAGAAATACGTTTTAGAGCAAAAATGACTCCATGTTCAATTACGGGAGTATACACTTTGCGGAGACTGTACATAATGGTTTATTCATAGAAGATTCACGGGTAATTAAAAATATGTTCATATTGAGAGGCATCTCTATTTTTCAGGAGTGTCCTTAACAGAAGGTTTCACTGTATTTGGTGCCAAACTTGCTGTTTTCTAAATTAAAGAAGATAATGATACAATATAAAGATATATTACAAGGAATCCAATAATACATTTTTGGAAGCCAAATATACTGTTTCCTAAATTGAAGTATTTAATGATACAAAAGGAAGAATCGTAAGTTTTCATACTCTAATATTAAAAGAATCACAACAGAGAGAAGACAATATTTATTCCCCTACCTTCAAAAACTGGAAGAATGTTACCCATGATTGTAAAAAAAAAAAAATATCTTGTGACAAAAATATTCCATGAAATTACTCAGTTCAATGACAAATGTTGACAGATTAACCAACCCACCTGTTCTACATTAGGCAGCATAGGTCACATATAATTACACATATAGATCACATATTATTACTTAAATATATTCATTTCTGATCAGTTTTAGGAATTTGCAGAATTCAAAAATTGACATTTTCAGTTCTGCAAGGGTTAATGTCATCCTAGAAAGCTGATAAAGGTTTCACTAAACAAATACTAAAAAGTCAAATAGAAAAACAAAATTTGTTTATCAGAATTCATAAAATATACGTTGTGTGAAAAATTCAGTAGATTAGATAATATAATTGAAACAGTAACATGGTCAATAAAATCGAAAACATTGGATTTTTATTAATATAATTTGATTCATATTTTAGATAAAAATGCTAAAATAAACACATCTAAGGGAACAGATAAAAAAAATGATTCAAATAGGCCTTCAACTAATTGATGAAGATTCTCTGAGTAATTTATGCATATCTAAGGACTTGAAACTAGAAGTATTGCGATATTCAGCAACAATGCTCCGCACCTGAAATTCAAACATTGTAGAAAATTATTAAAAAAATTAAAATTCTTAGCTTAGAGTTTTATTATTAAAACTGTAACTGCAAGAAATAATTTTGATCAATTTTTAAAATTAATGAAATAGGAACTTTTTTAATGGTAGTCTTTAAACATAAAATATTTCAAATAATTTAATTTTTGGAACTTAAGGGATCACTTTCTTTTGGATTTTCTCATTTTTTTGTTACTCTATCATCAAAAGTTTGTTAAGAACATCAATCAACAGCACTTTTCTTAAAAAGAGGCCAAAATAAAGACTTTGCTTTATTGGATTGGAAGGATAATTTCTAGAACTTTAATGATTTTTTCTAAAAAATGCAATAAAATTGCACAGTTGTTAATTTTATTTTATAACTGTTGTTGAACAGTCAACCCAATTTTTGGGTTTCTGACTACCAATGCTCGTTTTGAAAAAGCCAGATTTTCCAGTGATCTTTGATCCAGTGAATCTTTTCGAGTGAACCACTGGATCTTTGAAAAGATCCAGTGATCTTTTAATATCAAATCATTCAAAGAGGCTGATCTTGCTGCTAATACTCAAGCCTACATTTTTTTTCCAGAATCAATTTCTTTTAAAGACTACAATTCAATGGGCAATGATGTAATGACTTATTGATTTGTTACAGAATCTTTTATAATTGAATAAATAAAAAGTTCCCAAAATGAATTAGCTGATGCTGTTTCTTCAAATTAAGAGGATGAAAGGGAAGAACAGCTAAAAAAAAGACAGCTTTGTTTCTTAAATGGATGCTTACAAAGCAATTAAAACTGTTCGTTCTTTTGCTATGCGAAGTGAAAATTTCGTGTAATTTTTAGATACAGTTGATAAATTAGCAAGCATGCACAAATGACTTTTGTCAAGCATGCACAAATACGAAACAAAAACAGCTAGCTATTACGAATTATTTTGTTAGTAATCCTCTCTAATTTTTTACAATAAATCAGCTAACTCCTATTAGTTAGTTATTTTTCAATAATTGTTTTATTTGCTTTGACAGATTAAAAAAATAAAGCAGAGAAAGAAAGTATACTTTTAAAACTAGTTCTGAACTATAATGTTTTTCTTTTTTTATTTATGAACTTTATGACTTTATTTTATTTTTTAAAGTGCTTTACTTTGACATGTTGTAAGAATATTTATAGCAGTTAGTAATTTAATATAAAGTGCAAAAAAAAAGATATCAAAATATATAATAGCTTACATATTCACAATAGAATTTGATGCTTAGAAAACACAAAATTTCTGCATATTGTAAGATTCTGGTAAAAAAATTTATGAACTGATAACGTGAATAAATTCTCTACCCCCTTTCGAGTTGACATTAACGAGGTTTGACTGTGTGCGTATGTATATATATATACATAAAACAAAATGTAGTTTATTATCCCTCCTGGCGTTTCCCCTCTCTCTTAGTTTCTTACTTCATGCGGCAGACACATTTTAGAAAGATTCTACCAAAAGTGTCGAGGGTCGGACAAAAGGTATGCTTTCCCCCTTCTGCTTCAGTTTGTGGTTAAAAGGGGTGATTATCGGTCTAGGTGGTCAAGGAGGGTCAAGACAGTTTGATGGATGAATTGTGTTTCGTGATTCACTTTTCTGAAAGTCGTTGTTGAACTTCATACAATCTTACACTTTTCTCTGAAATATCAAGCAATTCTTTCGTTCTGATAAGATAATTACTTTCAGGTTATGTTACATTCTTTCTTGTCCTTAGCTTTTTCACAATGATATAGTTGAAATATAACATCAAAGGAATGCTCAATGAAATGGAGCTGAATAGATTCTTGTGATTGATAATTTTTCCTTCCTGTTTCCTGTGATTTCTTTTATTTCCCAGATACATTTGCGGCTACCGTCTAAATTTTTTACTTTAAAAAATGCGTGTGCATTTTAAATTGCCTCATTTCCGAATTCAAAGTACAATTTCGTTGATATACAAGCTAGTAAAAAGTCATATCTATCTTTTAAGTATATTAATGATATTTTTAAATTTAAAAAAATAATTAATGAGTATTTTTTCAATTATGTTCGATTAGAAAAATAACTGCTGTTTAATAGATATTATTTATTTAATTCCCGTTTTATTTCTCTTTTTCTTTGAAATTAAGTAAAAAAAAAGCTTTCGCTAAACGCTGCTGTTCTAAAGATGGAATATTGTTAAAAACGTACTTAAAACTTTTTAATGTACGTTAATACTATTTAAATAGAGTTCGTATTGAATTTCAAGTTATTTGGATAATTTATTCTTAATTCGTGTTTTAAATATTTAAGTAAAAGCTGTTCAGATTACACTTTATAAAATTGACTAAAAATATAAATTTTTATATATACACTAGTTAAGCAAAACTGCATATTTTATTGTAAATTTTCTTATTTTATTTTATAGGGTATTATCAATAATAAAGCTTAAAAAAATTCGTAACCTTATGAAATTTTACATACAAAAAATAAATATCAGTCCTGGAATTGTTGCAAGAATATTATTTTACAAGTAAATATAATGATTCGTTGTAGTTTTGTCCATTGCTGTTAAATTCAAAGGAATGATTTTAACAATATAGATTATGCAATGATATATATTTGGAAAAATAAATCACGTGGAAGTAACAGAATTTAAATATACAAAAATAAACGTAGTTATACAAAAATTTTTGGTAGTATTGGTTTAAAATATTTAATATTGATTTTTTTTAAAAATTCATCTCTTTGCACCATGTTGCTCCACGGAATCAGCTATTCCACACTAGTAAAAAATGGCGACAAATAAACACAATGGTAAATAACAAACAACAATAATTGTTTTCGGCTTATATAATATAGTTCGTGAAAAATTGAAAAAATGTGTTAAAAGGACTTCATCACTTTCTCTCCCTATCTGTTAGTAGAAAAAAACGTTGTTCTGCGTTTCTTATTCATCGAAACAAACTGACAAGAATTAGAACTAATGGTTATGACATAAAAATGCTTCTATGATTATGCACACCTCTTGTATAGCAATAAAACAACATCAAAAATGCTTTTTTTTTTAAAAAATGATAATTTTTTTTTTCAAAATTGGAAATAGCATATAAAATAAATATAGGATTTTTTTTTAGATTTTTTTTTTAGTTTTTACAGTTCGCAGCTTAGCAGAAAAAAATCAAAGAACGTATGTAACATAAGCAGAAAAATTTATTGAAATAAGGAAAGTAAAATTTTCTGCATTACTTCGGTCAAATATCAATAAATTAAAGGTCATAACAACTTTTTATTTTCTAGAAAAATTAAATTTAAAAATTTTTTTAAAAGAAAATTATTCTTAAGAAAATTACATTAAGTTTTATTTGTGATTTTAATTTATATGGGGTAAAATATATTTAGAATGATAAAACTTGTATCCCTTAATAGTCATATTTACTATTCACAAGAGTAATATTTTAAAAATATTGTATTTATAATAAATAGCAATATATTTATGAATGTTGTGGATTATGAATGAAATTGAGATTGTGGTTGGGCACAAAAACTTATTGCTTTTTTTTAAACATATGATTTGTTGGATTATGTTTCTTAAATTCGTTTATAACGTCATTTACAAATTCAAAAATATACAATTCCAAAGAATCAAAATAATGTAATGTCTTCCATTTTAGTTGCAAATATTTTTAGAACTTTTTATTCAAGTAGCGAGTTAATTTTTATTCCAAAAGCAAATTCTGCATACAAAATGCATCGAAAGATTACTGATGAAGTTAAATGGATATTTTGTTGCAGAGTGTTATTGAATTTTATTTTATTTTACTTTTAATCATAAATTTTATCCATTACTTCGATTATTTTACTTGTTAAGTTCGCAGAATTGTCGTGTACTTCATTTAGGTTCATTTATGTTTCATTTTTAATTCCAGCTTACTTTTATTCTTATTTTTTGTTTTAAGTTTATTTAAGCTCTATTTTAAGTTTTTTTTTCGCAGTCGAAGTTTAGACTTGAATTGAATTGCAGAAAATATAGTGACAAATCTTCTCTACATTTCGCATTTCTCTAACTTCTGTCATACACTTTTAGTACTATACGCCCATTTTTTTAGTTCACCTTTTACAGTATTTTTGACCATGAACAGAAAAGAAAACGTGCTCTTTAGATGAAACTGTATGATAACTCGTATGGACACTAGTATGATAACTAGTATGATATCTGGACACTAGTATGATAAGTATTGTCTAGATTATATTTACGTCACAATAAGGGTTTGTTTATCGCTTTGCGTTCCCCCATTTCAAATTAAACTTCTGAAAACTCTTTTAATAACTTAACAAAAACTTCATGTAATTATCTACTTTAGATTTCAGACAATCAATCGATGCATATTTTAGTACGAATGTCAGTACTGTAATACTTACGTTGGTTTTTTCTGCCCATCTGGATTGAACAACTTTTAAATTCGTGAAATATTGGGAGATCTGAAAGTAATGTCATTTCGATGCACTTGATATTTGTTACCAAGATTTTATTTTTTATCAAAAATGTATTCACCCTTGTTATCAACAACCCTTCAATTCCGGATCGTAAAAAAAGGGATTTTTAAGACTATCGAATATTCAATGCGCCGAAGCGTCATTACTTTCTAGGTTTCCTGAATATTTACAAACATGATAATTACAACACAACTCGAGCTTACATCCTTGAGTTTACACACACTTTTATTTGGATTTCGAATGATATTATAGAAAAAATTGTACTTTGAATCAAATTAATGATGAATTTAATTAAAAATAAAACATCTTTTAGAGAGAAAAAAATCTTGTTTGCAAGTGTTCCAACAATTAAAGTATATAAAATGTGCAATGATTTTAATATTTTATTTTAGTTACTGGAATTTTCACAACGATTACTTAAATATTTTAAATATAATCAGCTATACTTTTAAAAAAAATCGTTTTCTTTAAAATGTATATCTAAATGTATGTATATTTAAAGTGTATTTGAGTAGAATAAAATATTTACATTTACTTTGTGGACTTGAAAGAAATATTTAGTTTATTATAACTCACTTAGTTATTTGGAGTTTTAACAGCTTGTACATTTTTTTATTATTATTTATTAAGGAAATTAGAGTTTATTATTAAACTTATTTATCATTACTGAAATATTTATTTATATATTCACATGTATGAGAAATGTATTTACTAATGAAAAAAATTTCGATTTTTTTCTCTATCCATGAAAATGCTTTAATATCATTAAACTAAAGTACAAATAAAACTAGCGTTTTGAGTGATGAGATTTTTAGAAAAATGCCGAGAAAGTCTTTAACATTACAAAAAGAGGAGAGAGTGCTTTAAGAGTTAACTTCATTTGCCAGATAAAAATTTTTTAAATTTTTTTGTAAGCAACATAATACTTAAAAAAATTAACTATTTTAAATAAATTCGTTAAATACTATAGAAAACTAGTAATATTAGAAATTCATTAATTAGTTCATTAAATATTGCATTTGTTTAGACAAGAAATAATTTCCTGCAATTTACTCTAAAATGAAAAATGCTTTTTCGAAAATTAATTGAAATTTAAAAATACGAAACGATTTTATTTATTCAAAGATTTAGTATAATAAATTAAGCAATGAATATATTTTTTAAAAAAAAATTCAATATTTCGAAAGTGTTGGAGAAAATAAAAATGTAATCTGTTTTTTAAAGGTAAACTTTTGGTTTGATTGGGGTTCAAACATGAAAAAGAACGCAAACTATTCACATCTATTCAAACAGAAATATTCTAGCACAACAGTGAGTGATTTACGATGACAGCTTATACGCCTCTCAATTTGTGAGCAGTAGGAGGTTGAGGGGGAAGGAAATATTCTAGTTCAGAAAAAGACGTGATCCCCGCTCCAGACCTAGAACGTGAACCCGTACATACACGGGCAAGCCGCTTTCAGCATAGAAACCATGCCCGTGTTATAACGGGCTTGACACCAGGAGGGTTAAAAAAGCTAAGCTTTAAAGTTTTTGCACTTGCTATAATGGGAACAGAAATAAATTTTGAATAGAAAAGAAATAGGACAATTTTTGGAAAACTACTAAATTCATTTCCAGAAACTTATTATTTCTACTCTTCTAAAATACATTAACACAATTTTTTTTAATTGTTAAAAACCTGACTTAAAAAGTAAACAAAATAAATAAATATTTTTAAAAAAAATTTTAAATATGTACATTGAATATTGGTTCAGTATCTCAAAAAGGAGATATTTTATGAAAAAAGTAATATTCACAAAGTGAATTTAAAGTTTTGTAAAGATTTCAATCTCTAAGTACAGAAATCATTTCAGTAACCAAATCACCAATCAGAATGAAACAAATTTGGTCTTAAATTGGTCATATATGAATATAGTATAACTAAGGTAAAAATTGACTCAATCTGACATAAGATTGAAATTTTAAAATCTTATATTTGTCTTTAAGGAGAGATGTATGCAATAAATCTTGAACTTACCAAAGGAGTAAAAAATGCAGTTTCAATAGGTTTCTCAGTATATCTTTCATATTGATCAAGGTTATCATAGAGTTTTAAGGTTAAAGTGTCATAGTTACTCCTTACAACGTCTAAAACCTAGAATTCGAAACAATATTAATACATGAAAGTAGAGTTTAAAAAGTAGGAATAAAATATTTAAAATCTTGTGACTTGAATTGAGTCATGGTTGTCCCAATTTAATAACATTTAATAAAATTAGTAAACTAGTAAACATTATTTTAATTGATTAATTTTGCAACAAACAGTATGTGTATATTCAGTTAAATGTACAGAGAAACCTATGAATGCCAAATCTCTTTAGAAATGTGTTATGCAACTACTCTTTCAAAGGAAGATGTTACGATAAAGAATTAAAAATTATTACGAAAACAAAATTTTAAAAAAACTTAATACACAATCAGTAATAACTCTTACTCAGCAAAAATAAGCAAATCACAATTCTTATCAGAACTTACAAAATATTTGAATGGCCCCCAATTACATTTTGTAATGTTTCCTTCTTCAACACTTAGTTTAATAGATCAAGTTCATACTTAAAAATGCACATATTGACAACTGGTTAGGCCAAGTTTCTGGAGGATAATTTACACAGACCACCAGAGAAAGGATTATATGTCATAGGCTTGGTAAAGGTGTTAAATTATACTTAAGAAAATGCTCTTTATATCTGTTTTTCAGCATAAATTTTGTTGTAAGTATTCCAGTTTCTGTTGACAGGAATATCATAGAAGGGGGAATAGACACGACAGTATTTAAACTAAAAATCAGGTCGTATCACTGACATGGAATAGGGGAGGAGCAAGGCAAAATTAATTTTTTTCAGAGGTTTAATTTTTTCACCAAAAATGGGATGCCTGACTAGTTTAGGTCAAATATTTCATTATGACCTTCTGAAGCTTTTATAAGTCAATCTGCATCATAACAACTTGAGGGTAAAACAAATTGGAAAATTTAAAGTGGGTAATAACTAAAATTTTAATGGTCATAACCATTATTTGACGTTCCTCATGTAAAAGGTTAGTTTTAAAGCGAATGCCATTCATTGTGTTTGGTATCATAAATATCTGGTGTCTATTGTTGTTTAAAAGTTACCACAAGGTTTAGATAAATATGGCATCTAAAATTAATAATTGTCTTTAAAATATACACTATGATGCATAAAAGTTTTATTCACAATTTTAAAGTTAAAAAAAAACAGACAAAAAAATTTCATTAGGTAGATTTTATAACTCAAAGACTTTTCCCAAAACTTGGCTGATTTAAAATTATCCTAAAAAGAAACAGCAGAGGTTAGAAACATAAAATATTGTAATTTTTTTTTACACATAGCTATAAACCACATATTTTTTAAAATAATTTTCCTTATTTTATTTAAAAATTAAAAAAAAAGTTTTCAAAAAGTATCCTAGCAAATCCATATGATAATACATTTTGATATATCAATATGATAATAGATTTGATGTACTATTTTTAATACATGCATAATGTATTACACGTCGATGACAAAAATATTTTTTTCTGATAAAACAAAAAGAGGAAAACTTCAGTTGTTATTATTTTATCATATTTATTGCAACTATTTTCATACTTCCTTTTAATTTCTTACTTTTCTAGTACAGATAAAATTTTACAGAGTTAAAGTTCCTCTCATCATTATTCAGTGTTTACAATATCTCCTGCAGAACCACTAAACAAAACATTTCCGCTAAAGCATAAAATCTCTTGCAATTGAAGTTCTTTTTACTTTTTTAAAATGAAAAATTTCCCCTTAAATACTATTATCAACTACCATGAAAAAATACATAGATAATTTTTTCTATGTTGGACCAAAGTTACTCAGGCAAAGGGTACTAAACATTATGAGATTAAAAATAAATAGATATATGTTTTAAAATATTTTTCACATCCATGTCTATTTAGTTAATCACAGATGGAAAATATAACAGTTGGTTTAAACTTGAAGTTATAAGTGTAATATAGTTTTTGTATTTAATTTCACTTTATTGTTTATAAAATTAGTAAAATTTTGTTTATTGGAAATACTTTATAATCAATTGTTTGAAAAGTTTCTTTTTATTGTATCATGAAATCTACAGTATTTTTTTCATTCTGCGTTGACCACTATGTTTCCATTTCATATATCAAGGTTTTAATAAATTAATTTATACAATATTAGTAACACTTGCCTAAATGAAGTGAATGCAAGTAATTATGTTTTCTTATGCTTGGTCTTTATTCAAAGCTTTCATTCCTTTCCAAATTACCTTCATTATTTACAAAATCAACATGCTAAAAGCTAAGTTCACATTTCCACTATTTAAAAATGATCTTTTATCAAATTAATGTGCCTATTTATCAATTTATACAATAATAGAATTAGAAACGCTCACTTATATACAGTGAATTTATATTAACTATATTTCTACATACTTGGTCTTCAGTCAAAGCAGATAAACCATTATCTGCCAAAGTGGATTCAATTTTTGGAGAGAAATGATTTATAATTGCCCTAAAAACAATTAACAAATTAAACTAATAAATATCACAAATAAAAACGGATACAGAATCTACAGAAAGTAAACAAAATTATAATTAGAGTGAATTATTGCACAAAAAAATAAAATAAATTGATTGACAAGTATAAATTACACAAATAAAAAAAAATATTAAAAAGAGAACAGTAATACAAAGTGCTTAAACAAAGCTTCTATTTTTTAGGCAAGACTCAGTGAAAGCTAGAAATGGAATTCAAGTTGTCATAACTTAATTAAAAAAATTTAAATTGCTATGAAGATATTATATTACAAAATTTTTTATTTTTTTTCTATTAAACTAACACAAATCAACATAATAGATACAAGATGTTAATTTTTTAAATAAAGAAAATATAAACTTATTGAACTTAAGAGAATAAAAGTTAAAAATACTTCAATATGTAGGCATAATGATTTATTTAGTAATTTTAATACCTATATAAAAAACGATTAACTTAACTCATACATTGTAAAAGCTGCAATCTTAAATAGTTCTTTCTGGAAAATGTGTGAGAAGTGAATTGATAGTTTTATAGCTGCATGGCTTTAGTGCCTTTCTACAGAAACAACATTTTGGTAATAGCCATTCCAACATGTTCTGACCATAAAAATTAAGTTATCTTTATTGCTTTCAAGTGTTCCCCAACAGCAATGACAAAAACACAGCACTCTTGCACTTAGAATACACTCAACTATTGTATAAATACTTTGAGCATAAGTTACTCATGGAACATTAAACTGAAACGATTCTATGAAAGTTATCTGCAATGTTTCTAATGTTGATTATATGAAGATAAACAATCACATGATATCCAATCTGCATTTTTAACATATTGGCAATCCCCATTTTTTATGCATACTGCTGTTATATACAACTGCCTTTCTATAATTGCCACAACTTTAACATAATACCAATAATTGTGGGTGCATACCATGTCTCAAAAATTGTATGCCCAGGGCAAGTAATAAGTTCAACCAGGCATGTATTGTTTCATCCTTTTAACTAAAAATGCCCTATATTAGGGCTGAAGTGCCTCTTCAAATTTTTATTACAAAAAAAATAAGGATTTATAAAAAAAGTTAGCTTATTCTTTTTCTCCCTAGTCACACATACTTTTATTTTTTTAATGAAAGGTTTATCTCAATGGATATTCATAAAAAATAATAATTATAAAAGTTGAAATTGAAACAAGAAAGCAAAAGAAAAAATTATATTTTAATAACTCTATATTTGTTTTAATAACTCTAACATAACATATGCTTCAAATCAATTACAAAATTTAATGTTCAGGAGAATTTTTGATTTGTAAAGTTTGAATAAAATTCTTTTATATTTAATATTCATAATTTCTTTCACTGTTTTGTCTTTCTGTTATGTGAGGAGGATTATGCAGTAATAAGTTTCCTTAAATAAAAAGCCATATTCATATGTTTTTATTAATATACTAAAAAAGATCTTTGAGAATGTAAAATTTTTGTTCTGGCATACATTTAATAAACTAAATGATAAAAATTATGATACTTTAAAGTCCTGGTGAGTATAATGTAAATTGAGCATTTATAAGTAAGTACTTAAAAACAGACCATCAATTACATACACTGTAAAGCTTACATACTACATTAGCAGATATTTATGTAATTTGATATTTTTGAAATACTTTGTTATAGTGCTGTTGAGAAATTTCAATGCCATCTTCATATTAAAAGTTTTCTCTCTCTACCTTACTTAATTGTTTGGAATTTCAAGTAGGAAAATTTCGGAGAATGTTTTTTCAGTTTACAATTCAATTTTAATTCCAAATCAAATCACATGGAAAAATGGGTTTTGTTAAGAAAAGAAGAATGCAGCTTAAAATGAAACGTTATCTGTGCATAACCACCAGATGGTTAAAGCAAAAGAAACAAAAATAAATAAAAAAGTAAAAGTTATATCTTGAAAGCTTTTCGTATTAAAAACTCTTTCCTTGGACACGCTTAAATTCAGTTTCTTTTAGTTATGTCCATTTGCTCGTACAGCAACAGAAATGTTTTTTACATAATAGGATACTCATATTTACATAATGGGATAATAAGGAATTGTAAAGAGATAATTTAACAAAATCAGGATGTTAATCTCTGATTAGTTGGATGCTTAGACTTTAAATCACAACTGAAGACCAATATTACTAAACTGAAAAATGCAAAAACATTTAAACTTTAATAAGAAATAAAGTCATACGTGAAAATAGCACTTCCCATTTTTTTCATTAATTTTTAAATGTTGATAGGAAGCTATTTGCGTACCAGTGTTTTGTGCAGCAATTCGTTGATATTTTCAGAAAAAAATTACAAAAACACCGTAAATGAGGATATTTGGACTCGCTAGTGTGAAAACTGACGAATCTCAATGAGGAAATGAAGGGGCAGAAATAACTTACCTAATATTAACAAGACTATTCATTAACTTAGCAGCATACTCTTTCCATTCACCATCACAAGTTGTATATCGCAAAGCTGTAAAAATCATAAAATTTAAATATTTAATGCAATTTCATCACAGAAAAAAGTTTTCTATCCACACATTTTCAAATAATAAAAGATGCCAATCTTTGAGAAAACTCTGCTAGAGTTGTTTAAAATTTTTCTATTGTCTTCTGCATTGAAAAAAAAAAATGAGTTCGTTGCATCGGAGAAATGTCAAACAAATCCTAATAATCAAAGTAAAAAAAATATTAGATACTTTAATAGCATCAATAGAATCAATATGCAATTCTTTTTTATCATAAAATAGAGAAATCATAACTTACTAAGTGAGTATAAGTTATCAAAAACAATATTCATTCTAACTATTTCATAATATAATTCATCATAACAAGAAGGTGCAGGCAAGAACGTATCTCCAAATGTGATAAAAAGATTTAGAGTATTCATGACCTACAAATATAAATGTATCAAGTGATTAAAAACTGCAAGACGTTTTATGTAATGTGCAAATGTTAATAAAATTTTTATACAACAAGAGTAAATAATATAATTTAATTTTTTTTATGTTATAAAGATTTAAAGACTAAAAAGATTCAAAATGTTACTAAAAACAGAATATTAAAAATTAGCACAGTGTTAAAAAAAAGAGCATAACTTTAAAGACCAAGAACATCAAGAAATTCTAGGTGAAAAGTTCTTTTTATTCTGCAATTATACATTTACAAAAGTATTTAATTCACGCAAATAATTTATCAGGTTTTTATATTTAATGAAATTTTATGAATAATATAATGTATAGAACATGGAGCGAGAAACCTGCAATTTTTTCATGTTTAGGAGTGCAATCATATAATATATATTGGTATAATTACAGAACATATTATACACAGACTTACATTAAAAAAATAAATCAGAAGCAAACATTTTTCTAGAAAAAAAATATCAAATTTAATTAGACTTGTTAGAAATATATTGAAGCCAAATTTCAATACAATAATAGTCTGCTATTATGACAATTCAATATTACAGATGGAATTGTTGTTATAGTGAGCTTGTCGCTATAAATCAATACAAATCAATAAAAATATATGAACATCAATACAAAACAATAAAAATATATGAAATAGACACATTTGCATATATCCCTTATCTTTTGAACAACTAATTTTAATTTAAAAAAAATACATGACTAGAGTAGACTATTTATGTCTACAGATTAAAGACTATACTGGGAGTTTTTGTAAAATGCATGGAAAAAAATAATAAAATTAAACGCAATAGCTTTTGATATCATTGACAATACTCAATATTGATTTCAATAATAAGCTGCCAAGGGAAATAAGGGGGCATTTCATATAACAATAAAATAACATTTCATAAAACATTCAACAAAATTCTCATTCTTTTGAAATATACAGCCAGACTAGTAAAATATGCAGAATTTTTCTTTTTTAAGGAGGAACATAAAACTCTATAAACATAAATGTAGAAAGATGTCTATTTTTCTCTTTTGACGCTCGAAATGAAAAAAAAATTCTTTTATTTTGCCCTTTATTAGTTTCTTTATTAGCAATTGATGGAGACTTTGAAACTTTTTGTAATAAAGGACTTCTCATAATATTCTGTGCTAGTCACATCAAGTTTTCACTATATTAAAAATTGTGTTCTATGCCATATAGTATTTAAATCTAGGAGTGACTGCAACAGGAAAGAGAAAGCAAAGTTTGAACTTTAAAATTTCAAGTAAAAAACGTAATCCCAACAATTAGCATTGTATGGTGACCATGAAACCTTAAAATAATGTTACATAACAATAAAGTGAGCAAGAAAAAGGTGAAAACATGTAGCAAACTGTACTAGATTTATTATATAAATGTTATATTAAAAATGCATACCATATATGAATGCTTCATGAAAAATAATTTGATTAAATTCTTTTCCTGTTTTTGAAGTACAAATTTTTTTAAAAATACTAACACTCTTATTACTTTTTGATTTAACATAATTTGATTAAAAATCAAAAGAAGAAATTTCACTATTTTTCTTATTTAAGGGTTGAATGCAATAGAAGAATAAGAATAAAATACATAAGAAATTGATTTTCAGCTTCGTAAAAAAATAAAAACAAAAACACATTTTTATTAATCTTTACAGATTTTAAATTTATATTCCTCTAAAATTGATTTTAAAGCATATACTGCAATAAAATATAAAGAATAAAATTACATCAGAGGTACATCTAAACTAAGGTAAAC
The DNA here is from genome assembly GCF_043381705.1 of Parasteatoda tepidariorum. Lineage (NCBI taxonomy): Eukaryota > Metazoa > Arthropoda > Arachnida > Araneae > Theridiidae > Parasteatoda > Parasteatoda tepidariorum. Next base: position 7,669,487 of record NC_092215.1, on the reverse strand, counting down.
AACGTTAAAAAGCACAAAAATATTATTAAATGCAGACAGCTGTTTCTTATGCTCAAAGGGCAACCTTCATCAGTGCAACTGTTGCACTTCTTAAACGTAGTTTATCTTAGTTTGTATTTTAGCACAAAGGTTTAAATTTATATTTCTCTAAAATTGATTTTAAAGCTTATACTGCAATAAAATATAAAGAATAAAATTACATCAGGGGTATATCTCTAAACTAAGGTAAACAACGTTAAAGAGCACAAAAATATTATTAAATGCAGACAGCTGTTTTGGATGCTCAAAGGGCAACCTTCATCAGTGCAACTGTTGCACTTTTTTAACGTTGTTTACCTTAGTTTGTATTTTAGCACAAAGGTCACCCACTTGTGTATGTACATCTCTAAAGCTAAATTGCTACAATTTAAACTTTTCTTTCAATATTTTTCAACACACTATTTACAAATAATCACCAGTTTATAAAATAATAGAAAAAAGTTTATTTTAATCAAGAGAAAAAATTAAACATGTCTATATACTTGAAAAAAATATTATTTTGAATGAAATAAATTGGCAATCAATTAAATCTTTTTAAAATGCTATTATATAGATCTAAAAATATGTTTAACATTATAAGATGAGTAAAAGAAAATTAATAACTATTATAAGTAAGCTTACCTGAATACATAAATGAAAAATGTTGCAATTCTTTGTAAGCAACCCTTCTTGAGTGACAAGGAACTTAATTAAACTAATAAGAGCTAAAAAAAAAGGGGAGGGAAAAACAACTTTATGAGGAGATTGTTAAAAAGATTACAAGCAGTTTCATATTTTAAATGTTTCTAGTAAGGGAACAAAAGTAAATAGGATATGTTTGAAATATAAAATGGTAGAGAATAAGTTCTGAAATACTTATTTTAATATGATAATGAGTTTTCTTTAATCTTGATAAGAAACTCATCTACAATATCACACTGCCTTCAACAATATTACTTCACAAAATAAAGTTATCTTTTTCTAAATGTTAAAGTCAATAAATTGTTAATTTCACTCAAAGCACAAGATAATTACCGATTTTCATGCTTGATTTGATTTGGACAGTAATGATTTATATAGTTTAGCCTCAAACATTTATTAAATTACTTTGTATTTTATACAAAAAGGATACGGTATACTTTGTGCTATGTAAAAATAAAAAAAACATGAATAGAGCACAAATGAAAGAATAGAAATAAACATACTATAGTTTGGTTCCATAAACAATAATCTTCCAAGAATGCTGAACCTAAACAAGAAAAGCTCCTTTACCTTAAAGCTAACACTGTAGACTGCAGTTTTCCTTCTAATATTATTAATCGCATCAATTCAAAATTAATCAGGCCATCCACCAAACTGTCTAATTCGAATTTTAAAAATTTGATTGTTTTATATTATTATCTGAAAATCAGTCCTTGATTTGTAAATATTTTGAATAAATTTGAGTTTAAAAGTTCTTCCAGGTAACAATTTCACCAAACTTAATTACCCTATTGCTGATATTAATAGCTGGGGTATTAATTGAATTTTGCGACAATGGGTCTTGCACATATTGGACAATTTAAACATACCCTTAAACTTTGACTTAAATAAGATGAAAGACATGTCAAAAATAAAAAAATTACCAATTTTCCATAGCTCTACATGGTTGGGATTCTAATCATAGGTTTGAAATTTCATCTGTTAATGTCATTCAACACCTATCTGCAACTACCAAACTTTATCTTTAGGAATCATTCTACCTTTTGAAAAATTCTAATGAGTTAGTTAATGAATTTTCTATTATCCCAACATTTCCCAATATTTTAAAATCGATTTTAATTTCATCTTTTGCCACATCTAGGGTTCCCCCCAATCCCCCTCACACTCATTTCTCTTCTTATATCAAGTAGTTCCTCTAACCCTATTGGTTAAACCACTTTGCACCTGTTTGTCTCTTTACTTCTCAACTATCATTTGCTGTTTAAACCCCGAGAAAGGTTCCTGTTTATAGAATTGAAACTATAGCATGTCCAACTCTATGCTTTCATTTATGCTTTATTCATGAATTACTTTGTTTTAGTCTACAATGTTTATGAAATTCACTTACATTTTTCTTATTCACAAAAGTGCTTAAATGAAATAAAAAAGTTAAATATTAAATGTTTTTAGATGATGATTCAATGTTTCCTTGGTGGAATAGCAAATGTAACAAATTTAAATGTTAACATCAGTTAGGAACAATATTCTTATTCCCCATATAGGTTTTTCAACTCATTTTAATATCTTGTAAAAATTGATATATAAAGTGAGAGCATGTATTGTAAGAGATAATATGAATGGTAAGAAAAACTTATGTACAGGTTTTTCTTACATTTAATAAATTCTCAGTTTATCATTGAAACAATGGGTAACTATCCATCATTTCATCCGTTTTTTATGATAACAGTTTTAAGTCACCTTTTGAATGTTATATATTGCAACAAAATTCTGATTATTATATATTGATTAAAAGAGACATTAAAAAAAACTTTTACAGAAAAGAAAATTTCAATTACCAGTCCATAATTCTTTCCAGTGATATTGCAGTCTTACTCTGCCACGTTTCTGATAACATAAAATTCTATGGATGACACCTAAACAAAGACTGTAGAACAAACCAACATTATAATCTACTTATTTATATTAATAAAAAATAATTTATATACAAAATGATTTCAGCTTAAAAAAAATGTGTTTTAATATAAAATTAGCTTAATTTTTTTTAAATGATGCTTCCCGCTTCAGTGTAGATCATAAAATGATATGTATTGTCAATTAATTGCTCTACTGGCTTATTAGATACTGTGTTACTGAGTTTAAGTAATGTAGTTACAAGACATTCAATTTAAAGAGTGAAACTTTCAGTTAAAAAAAAATTTCTGCAGTTGTCATAATTGCAGAATAAAGAATTTAATAAAATTGTTTTAAATATAAATGTAATGACATAAAGTAAATACAAATAATCAGGTTGAAAAATAAATGAATGTAATCTGTTCAAACGAATAACCAACTTATTTAACATGCTAAAGGAAGCAAACTTTTAAAATATATTCATACAGGCCAGATGTTTGAAAACTAAAGAATTATTAAAAGTAATCCTGGTAACCAAAAATTAAATAGTTAAAAAGTGAATTACTAGGTAGTGATATATAACATTACAATTTGTCATCTACATTTTTAATGATATGTATTATTTTACTTATTCCTGATATTTTGTTGTTATTTAAGTAATTCCAATGCTAGGGATTAAAACTATAAAACGTTCGTTTAAAGGTAAGAAACTGCAAGAAAAAAATTCATTTCAAAAGAAGGCAGTAGTCCAGAAAAGTTTAGAAACTTCAATTTAAATGATGATTAGAATATTCACAAATTATATATTACATTTCTACAATGCAATGGAAAAAATAAAATACAAAATATTAATAATAAAACAATTCTAAGAAAAATAAAAGATATTAAAAAGACATGACTTGTGGCATAAAAATATGTGCTTTTAGTTATTTATTTCTCATAGAAATACAACATATTCTAAAAATATAAAATGGTAGTAAAAAATATTTAAATATCGTATATAAAAGAAAGTGAGGTAAAAAATAAAGATATCTGACAGGTAAAAACAATTAGCCTTGTTTTACTACTTTTCTAAGGTCAAAAGAGGTACGGATATTTTTTTGCAACTTTGTAGTGCCATTGAAATAAACAATCCTATAATTGCCATCATCTACTTGAGTAAATATTAAAGATGAAGTATCAAGTGAAATTATAACTTACTTTGAAAGAAGGAAATGTTGTTATTTAAGGGTACACCAAACAGCACAAAGGGGAAAGAAAAAATAACTTAAATATATATTACAATAATTGTTATTATAACTGTATATTCTAATAATATAAAACATTAATAAAAAATACTTTAATATTGGATAAGAATAAAAATAAGATACAAAATAAAGATATCTAACAGGTAGTAAAACATTTGCCTTTTTCTTTACTATTTTCTGAAACAAAAAAGACGGTATGGCTATTCTTATACGACTTTACAGTATCATTAAAATTAACAATCCCTTCATAGTCATTTCAGTCATTTATTTGAACAAACATTGAAGATGCAGTCTTAACTGAAATTACAACCTACTTTGAAAAGGGAAAATGTCGCTATTTAAATGTACATTAAACAGCACTTTATCAAAGGAATTACAACTTTAAATAACACTAACAAAAGATTACTAGTATGAAGAATAGAAAAGATAAAATAAAAGAAACAGTATTAATATTGTTGTATTTTATTTGATACTTTGTAAAAAGCATTTAAACACAAACAAAATGAAAAAAAAAAAACTAAGATGATAGAGTACAGCCCTATGCATCTAATCAATTCAATAAAATAAATTTTAATTTTCAAACAATTTCTATACTAATTATTAATAAAATTGTTAGAAAAATATGTACTCTTTCAAAATAATTGTTTAACTTTTTACTTAAAATTAGAATAGCTCAATTTTCATGTAATCTCCAGAAACAATATATTTTGACAGCACATTGCAAAACCACTGAAGCTTTGATTTTTTCTGTTGATTTTAAAAGTTGTAATCTGTTGAGAGTCATTAATTGTTATGGATTGTTTAGATCTTCCAGAGGAAACATTTTTTCCTTCCTTTCTGGTAATCTACTTCCTGAATGTCAACTGTTTTTTTATATCTGGCCTGACTCTGTCAGATATAGTTGGAGATTAGGAACAACACTTAAAGCTTTAAATTAGGAATAAAATAATTTTAAATAAAGATTTACTGTCTAATTTTTGCAACAACTAGAAGTTTCTTTTCACCCAAATTTCTGTCAAATTTAAAAAAATTGTAAATTAGCTTCACTTATATACCGTTTCTATGCTATTTTGCCTTTTATGTAATTGTTGATCCTAATTGGAGAAAACTTGATGGTACCAATATAATTTTAGAAAACAATTGTAGCCAAAATGGATCTAATATGCAACGCAGGATCTTTCAAAGCAATTCTCTGATGCAGGATAAGAGTGTTCAATAGATGCCAAAAATGCAGTAACAAGTTCATTTCCTTATTGAGGTACACATGGAATACTCTTTGAACCTAGTAAATAAAGCTTCAATTTTACCCCATGTTTAGTAGTAATTCCTTCTTTTGAGTAGTCTTTTTAACATCGAGCAAACAAGTCATTGTTTTGAAATGAACTTTAAATAAGAAAACTAAGACTTCACCCTGGAAAGTGAAACATTTGATTGATAAAATTGCTCTACAATATGCAGAAAAATCATTTTGTTTAATTGATAAATAACAGTGGGAACAATGCTTTTTTTTCTGTTACATGTGTTACTTTCATATGATTAATTTCATAACTGCCATTAGTTTCTCTCTCCAAGATAGTTTGTTTGAAATGACATTTTTAGTCTATTTTTTGTTGTTGAAATATACAAGTTTAAAAATGCTTTGTATAACTGGTAGGGGGCATAAATGTTGCAATAAAATTCTAGAGGAGTTAGGGCACATCATCAGGAAGAAAACTGCATAGGAACTCATGCCTGGAAATGAGAGCATAAGAGCACTTGCCCTAACTCTCCTAGAAATTTATTGCAACATTTATGAGACCCTGTTAAACATAACGTTTTTAAACTTGTACATTTCAACAAAAAATGTTATATAGATTAAAAATGTTATTTTAAAAAATCTGTAGCCTAAGCAACAAAATTAATCTCCACACCTGAATTAGGCACAATCAAATACAGTAAAACTTGTGTGAGTTGACCACTTGTGGTGCATTGTTTTAGTGGTCAACTTAGACAAGTGGGCAACTTATTGAGGGCTGGGTCATTGTTTACTTTTTCGTTTCCTATATCATGTTGCTATATATTTAAAATTCTTTTTTACTTGACTTAAAAATTTTATTCAGCAAATAGCCAAATAAATATCTTAAGAAATGTGTTTAAACTTGAATGAACTTCAATTTGTTACATATAATTCTAATATTTAACTAACTTTTTAAAAAAAATTATTTCGTTAGTTATGCATGTGAAGTGTTTAATAAAAATAATTTTTTAAAATATCAGAACACGAAAACATGTAAATTTGAAAACTTTAACAAAACAAAATTATTTGAACACTTTAAAATTTATTCTGCTATTACTACATTTACAAACCTATTTGTTACAAAAATATTCCCTCATTGTTGTTTGGTGCTGTTGTTTAGACTTTACATCAGCCCAATGTTTTGAATGAAAGAAATGGTCAAAACCTGACCCCCTACAGTTTCCCCAGATGGTCAACTCACAAAAGGGTTTAGATTAGCTTTTTACACTAATTCACCAACATTCATTTCATTTAACATACATTCCAAAATGACAGAAAATTTTCTGACTTTCTTTTTCTGGTCAACTTATGAGGGTTTTAGAATGGAATTTCATGATACTCCTAGACAAAATTGACTTATTTCAGTGGTCAACATACAAGATAGACAGGTGGTCAAGTTATAAAAGTTTTGCTTCTTTATATTATATAGGAAAAATTCCGTTCTTGATAATTGAGGTCAACTTATGCAGGTGTCCAACTTACAAGGGTGGTCAACTTGGCAGGTTTCACTGTATTTGTTTCGATGCAACAAAATATTGGTCTCAAAGCTTAATATTTTTCCTTAATAAATATAACTTAAATTTAATAATTTACAATCTCCATACATGTGTCTTTAGTGCATTGATTATACTTATTTCTGCATTTATATGTTGACGCTTGGTGAGAAGTGGAAAAACTTTTACCTCTTATAAGTTAGATATAGCTCTAACAGTTGATCTAATAGTTACTTAAATTTAACTTTGACTCACGCATCTGCAAACTTTTTTTATTTTCTTAAATAGTTCCAAATATATGGTCAAATAAGTAAAAAATAAAATTGATTTTTGAGAACCGAAATTTTTGACAGCTCTCTTGCCTGTATTGGGACTGCATTTTCCAAATTGCAGGATGCAATATTTTGAAAGTTAAGAATCAAATTAAACAAAAAAATTATGTTTGCTAAGAGGAAGTATTTTGATATATCTTTTTCATAATTTTAAGTGATTTCTTTTTCATAATTTGAGAGAATTCTCAACAAATTAATTAACATATTTTAAGTTATCCCTTTGAATCATTAAGATTACATCTTAGCAAGAAAAAATTCAATTGTTAGATCAAAAGTTACTAAAGTTTTTATTCTGTACACTGTACATTAATAGTACACATGAAATATTTACTTAGTTACTCAGTAATTAAATTGTTACTTAAAAAATTATAACCAGATATTTATGCAAGTTTTTTAAAGTAGAGAAAATATTCCATATACAATTTCAGTTTAATACATTCAAAGAGTTTTATTGATTTCAGTTTATAAATAAAAGTTATAAGATTTTTACATAATTCAAATATCAGTGGGTGCTATTAGGATACCAAAACCATAGAAATGTGTTCTGAATTGTTAAAACCACTGCTGTTTATAAAGGGTTGAAGGAGATAAATTGGTTTACAACATATACTCTGATATTGGTTTACAACATATAAATGATTCTGAGCCTGGTAAACTAGCTGTGATTTTCGTAGAACAATATTAAAGATATTTGGAAATCTTAACAAATAAATTTATCTTGCAACTCTTAAGTATAGCAAAATTACAAAGATAGATAGACATAGTAATGAGCTTACTAGTAAAGTTCAAAAGGTAAAGATTTTGTCATGTGACTTAGGATGAACTCAACCATCAGATCTAACATTGGACAAGCTAGAGGTCTATAAGGACCATTTTTGTCATAAGGCACTTTCCTGTGCCTCATTGGCTAAAAAATAATAAAAAATTCTTTATAGTATAAAATATTGTAAACAAATTTTTAAATGACACTCATTATCTAGTTAATGTACAACAAAATCACCTTCTTTAATTCAAACAAAATACACTTTCAGTCTTCCTCCTACATTTTTTCTTAAAACTGAAAACTATAGTTTAATATTAATTTGAAGGAATAAAAATATCAAGTTTCTGAAAAATGTTTCTTTTAACTTTTAGCAAAAAGAAAAGAGTTTTTTTCTAATTTTTTAAGTTAATATTTTAAGTTATCACCATATGTATACACTGGTGCATATATACACTGTATCTGGAAAATGTCCTTTTCCATGTAAATTTTATTAAGTGATAGCAATAAAAATAAAAGCTCATCAAGAAAAAGTTAAATTTATCTTGTAAGATAATTAAAAATAAAGTTACCATTCTGTGGAGCTGTACTTTATAAACTAAATTGACATCATGGATAATAGAATTTGCATATTGGTCCTGAAATAAAAAATAAAATAAGAGACTAATATGATATAATTCTTAATATTATTTGAAAACAGTATAATTAGGCTAAGAATAATAGCATAAAACTGTGACAATAAATTTATCAAAGAATAAAAAAAAATATTAAAATAATTCTGGAATAAAACTATTAAAATAAAGTAGACTACTCTCTATTCTAATAATAATTGTTTACTTTTTTAAATGTTAAAAATTAAGTCTATCAACTAAAAAAAATTGTTATTTGAAAAGAAAAAACATGAAATTAAATACTGATGATTGAATAACACAAAACAAGTATTTTTGATAACCAAAAGAAAACTATTCAACAGCACAGTAAAGAAATACTGACCTCAGTTATACAAGTAAGTATAATAAAGCAAAGTTTGCAAGTATTCAGATTGGATTCATCTGGAAAAGCAGAAAAATAAATTTTAAGCAAGAAAGAAAAGAAGAAACAACTATGTTTTGAATTCAAGGTTAAAACGATAAGTAACAAAATATGAAAGATATAGTTTAATTAGAATTTTAGAAAACCTTGGAGACATCTTGTCACTATTTATTAGGATATTTGAGTCCTTTCATAAAATCTAAAGGTTCTTTAAAGAAAAAAATCATGATTGTATTTAACAATTATTATATTAAAATTGTCTTAGTGTAAGGGTCACATCAAAGATAATCTTCTTGCTTAGGTCTGAAACAAATAATGCTGGTTTGAAATGAATTCCAACATATAATAACAACACATTTCTTTCAAACACACTTAAAATAATCTAAATAATGTTTTTTGGTCATGATGAAACATTAGAATCAGGAACTTTACTTTTTCACTTCAAAATTTATTTTCAAACATGCATAAAATGTTTCATGCTCGGCTTTAATTTTACCAACTGAGATATTACAATGCTCCTTATATGTGTACACAACACAACTGTGGTCAAGCACATAGCACTGTTTTTTAACAACTGCCTAGAGCCTAGTAAGATTGCTAGTTTTGACGTGAACTCGGGTGCTGTTCATTAGTCAAATGATGTGGACAATTCCTGAGCTGGTACTACTTTCTCTAATATTCTACAATGAACCTATGACACAACTGTAAGACAAATTTAATGTGCACAGACAATAGTTGTTTAGTTGGCTTCTGGGACTTTCTAGGCTTGAGGTAACAACAGTTACTACAAAGTTCATATTAAATATTCTCAGTGATAGATGGGTTACAGCCCCTTTACGGTCAAGCTAACTATGAAACTTTTTTGTAGTTTTCCTCTCTATGCAGAGCAAATGCAGGTAAGTTCCATCAAAAAGTCTTTAACAAAGACTTGTTTGTCCCAATGCTTGATCTAAGAGTTTCCTTATCTTCTAGTTTTGGCTTAAAATTACATGGTTAGGGAGTTGAACATTCATAGTCGTAAACCCGAAAATGGGTCTGATGAAAAAGGCTGGTAATAAAATGAAATAGTTGAGTGCCAAAAAGTTTTTATAATTTTGGACCATGTTTTACACTTAATGATTTGAATTGACATATTATGAATTTTAATGTAGTGAGCTTGTTTTGTAACATTACAACTTCAATGTACGCTAATATAAGTAACTTTGTTAAATAAGTACTTTTTTTTTCTAAAACAATTAGCTATTTTGTCCCATACTAAAAATAAATTTCTTTAATTTAAATAGTTTTTAATAAAGTTTTTAATTTCTTAAAAACATTTATGAATATGTTCTCTTTTATCCACAACTAAAAAAATAATATAACAGCATAATGAGACATGATTTCTTGATTTATGATAACATGATTTCTTGAGAACCAGGCATTAATATTCACCATTCTTGTCACAACAAATGCTAATGTTTGTTTAATTTATTTGGATTCTACAGAGACAGGTTCAATACGAGTCTTAGGTTTAAAACTGAGAACTTTTATTATTAATGTAACAAATTTGTAATATGCATTTTTTCAAAATTAGTGGCTTAAAAAAATTTATTGTTTGTTTGTCAACATAAAATCGATTTAAAAAAATGGTGCCAAGGTACAACATTTTGTTGCAATAGTGAAAGCCTGTAATCTTCATTAAAGCTAATATCTCGTAAAACTTTCCAATTTCTTTGCTTGATTGAATGCTGCTACATATAAAAAAATTTTAAATGTGAAAGATAATTATTGTTTAAATCACTATTCTGATTTTTCATTGGTCGTATTTCATGAGTTTAACAGACATATAAAGGAAGCAATAATACACACAAGTAGAAATGCTATAAAAGATGAGCCAAGTAAATTTTAAAAAAAAATCAATATCAAGGATGCTAACTCCTTCTGTACAAAGAATTAAGAAAAACGACAAGCAATTTTTCTTTGTCAAAAAATGATCTAAGAGTCCTAAAAATTCTGAAACAACAAGTCAGGAAATAAAGATAAAATACATCAGTCACTTTTGAGAAATTTATGGATGGTCTCCCAGTTCAACGTATCAATTTGTGCAATTTTAAAGATGTTAATCAAGCTACCCAACAGAAAGGGCTTTTATCAAGGCGATACAGTCTTATTATTTAATATTTTTATGCAAAAATGGGACTCATAGTAAAACATGACAGCGTAACTATTAAATTTTGTATAGTTGTAGTATCACTCAAGTAACAAAAAGCAGCCAAAAAGGGCACTTTCAGATAAATTGCAACAAATAAGTTTTACCTGTAACTATATATTAACATTAAGAAAACAAAACAAACTTTTAAGTTTAACTTTCGTACCTTTTGTATTTAACATGACAATGGAGGAAAATTCTAAAAATGTGACTAGCAAATTTGATGGAGGAAGCTCATTTTCTGCTTTTGGAGGAGCTAAAAAAAGACAAAGACATTTAAGTTTAGTTAAAAATAGTTTAGATTGGTATGATCGAGTTTAATATTTGGTATTTTTGATTATCAAAATATCTGGATTATAAAAAAAATTAGGTAAAAAGTTCACAGTACTTGCTTTCATAAAAATTCCTTTATGGTTATGTAAATAATAATAAACTAAAAAAATATATATATGTTATTTTAAAACTTATTTAATTTATAAGCAAAATTGCAAGACTGTGAGCTTCTTACTGAAGGGGAAAACAAAAGAGAACATACATACCAGGAAAAAAAAGAGTTTTCATATGAGGGAAAGATTAACATGTTTTGTTTTGTTTGTGCACAGGAGTACTTGATATACTCACATTTGAATATGTTGTTTTATTACTCAATTATATAAATTTTATTTCTTTTTAGTCACATTTATGTCTTATTTGTTGGATTATGTTTTTGATTCTAAAACCTACTTATAACATATAATAGTTGTTTTTTGAAAAATAAAAACTAATTTTTTATTACATGCATAAATATTGTTGCTATTTTAGTCAGAGATTATCGTAGCTTATAGAAATTCTTCTATTGCAAATCAAATAACTTTCTTCGGAAAATATATTTTCTTAAAATGTAAAAAAAATATCAAGAGAAAAAAAAAGAAAAATCCGTTCTAAAAATTCTACTACTAAATCGTCAATTTTTATAATAGAAAAACTTTGACTTGTGACTGCTTAAAACTAGAGGTTCAACATGAATGTGAACCAAATCAATTACATTTGCTAAATTCAGCTAAAAAAAGTTCTTAATATCTTAAAATTTTAGTATTTTAAGTGTCGCTTGCTTATTAAAACCCCTAAGATAATTTACAAGATTTGTAAAATCCTACATTTTAAAAAAGTTCATCAACCAGATTTTATTACAGACTCAGCTTAGAGCATACTGTGGTTGTTTTTTGTTCATTAAATATATTTTTCATTTTGTTATTTAATGCAGATGCAATTTTAAAAAAAAAAAAAAAAAATTTCTTCATAAATTTGTCTAGATAACTTGATTAAAAAGTTTAAAAACGAAATAACTCTTGATAAGTTTTCTTTCCTTTAAATGAAATGTTGATACATAAAAGATTGCATCTAATTTAACTACATAATCTATACCTAATGCAAAATATATCATTATAAGCTTATAAATTTTAGAATAAAAACATGCCTATTTTAGGCTATTTAAAAAAAAAATGCAAATTGAGGCAATTGAAATAACACATCAAAAATTAATAATATGTGCAATACAAACATTATTTGATAAACATTAATGTACTTTTATGAATATAAAACTCACACATGACAGTAAAGCTTTATAGACAAAATTAAAAATAAATTTAACAGTGAATTCTTTTTTTTCTTATAATTAAATTAAATTTTTTGCTTGATTTCTCCACTAAGCTACCAGCAAAAGTTCGAGAGCTGCATTATTTATCTTGTATTCTTAAACCTTTAACCAAATTTAAAGCTTTGAAAATAAAACATTAATTTATATACCCTACAAGGTAGAAGTCAAAATAAAGTAGAGACTGACTGTATGGTGACCAGCAAAACATTGCTTTTTAGATTTAATTTTGTAGATCCCGTTTCATGCGAAGAACTTAAACTTGTTAATATTTAAAATGTTGCTTCTAAAGTTTCATATTAATACTACAGTTAACCTTTAAAAGATTGTGTCTACTAATTTAATTACTTAAGTGCCAATAACAAGAAAAAACACAAATACAAATTCTGAAACTGTAAAACTTTACTGTTAAATGTATTTTAACCACTTTAGCATTTCCTTTACATTAATAAGCTGATATTTTACTAACTTAGATGTTGATCTTGTAAGATCAAATCATCATAGCAAGTCATCATCATATCTCTCATCATTATGTATTCTCGCCTCCTTTTAATAACATCTGTATGCATTTGCTCTCTCTAATTTTTATTCTTCATTAAAACATTACCTTACATATTTGGGGAACACAGATCATGCTTTCCGATAGTTTTTTAAGCAAACTCAAAAGCTTCCATTTTGTTAGATAACTTTTGTTATAATTTACACAGGATCTTGCATTACCATTTTTAACCTGTTACGTGATTTGCTACAAAGGCCATCTTTTAAAACAATTTCTCTGCCAAGCATAGAACCTAAATTTAATAACGTGAAGAAACCGATTTTTTGTGGAGAAAAACAAATAGCTTGAGTTTTGCACTCTGTTTGAAATTAACTATTAAGATTTATTTAATTTAGCTAGATTTGTTAAGTCTTATCTTATTGTTATAAATAAGATAAGACTCTCACTTCTGCTAAAACCTTCCATTTTTAGTTGCTTTTAAAATAACATATGATCTTTTCTCCATATATGAAAAGCCCTATATCTCTTACTTATTTCTTTCATTAGCTAGATAAGACCAGAAAAAAATAAGATAAGATTTAAGTGCTGAGTTATCATACATTAAAAGGAACAGTCAAAAACCTTATAAAAAAAATTCCTCAAAAACTTTTATACTACCAAATAAGAGAAAGTAAAATACAGCCTCACTTTGTCTATCTAAGTTGTTAAGTGCATGATAAAATATTCCGCATTACAAATTTATTCGGTTCAGAGTCAAATGTTCAAGGATTTCTATGAGTTATATATTTCAGCTATGTCTCAAAAAGAACAGTTGTCTTAAAATGAATGAGGCTAAGAGAGCCACAAACTGCATAGAGGAAGATACCGAGGTAATAAAGTGGGTAAATTGAATAAAGTATATATTAGGTTGTGAAATGAATGCAGACTTCAAAAATACTTTATTGCATGCTTCTGAATCATGAAACAAAGCTTCATAAACCATTGCAGAAAACATAAACATATTGTTGATAATTTATGCAATAGGTAAAGCTGGAAAGTTATGTACAGTAGAGAACCAATTATCCGGGATGCTCGGGACCATCGCTATCCCGGATGTCTGGATTTCCCGGTTTTCTGGATGGACCAAAAAGTGTCGTTAATCGATGTTTTATCGAACCCGAAGTACAAGGAAAAAGTGTAATGCATAAAGTAAGAGAGAAAAGAAAGGTACTCCTAACTTTAAAAAGAAAAAAAATGGTGGAAATATAACATTTAAAAGAATAAAAAAATTCGCAAGTTTAGACAAGAAAATCAAGTTTAAAAAATACAAAATTCTCATATTTATTTTTTAAAAATAATTACAATTCCTAAATTAAATTATATAAACAAAACCAATGATTAAATAACGCAATATATTTCATAGCTAATTATACGGGGAGAAACGATAAAATAAAAGGAAAACTTATTAATCTAAATAAAAACTCTTGAAAATTTTCGAACCGTTCGTTTCGATAGTTAAAAAAAGGCACTAGCATAAATATTAAAACCCGGAACAAGGCAAAATCAACAGAAATCAAAAAAAAAAACCTAATGATAAAATTTATGAATAAAAAGAATTAATTTATTGAGTGCGAAATTTATCGTGAAAAGAAAGAAAATCAAACATAGTGGAATCAGATAAACAAAACTGTAATCTGCTTCATAAAATAATCCTATGTTTAAATTAATAAACAATTCTCCTTTTATTTTTTTTTTTTTTTGTTGATAAAAACACGATATTTAATTANTATTCAAAAGAAAAAGATTTTATTTTTATTAGTCGATGTCAAATAAATATATTTTTCTCTTTTCTTTTTCTGTTCACTGATATGCATGCAATGCATTTTCCCCACCCCCCTCGTAAATCAAGCAGGAAACGAAATCAGCATGCCACACCCTTGAGTTTGATTGATGGCCTAAAGGAAAAAATAAAACATTCCTCCCTTCCCTGCCTTCAAGGTCACAGAGGAAATGACGTTTCTCTGGGTAAACGGGGAAAAAAATTTTCCCCTTCCTTACATTTTCCTCTACTCAACTTCAAGGATGAGTTCAAATTCCGTTTTTTTCGTTCTAGTTTAAAATGGTGGGAAAATCGAGCAAAATTTTCCCCGGTTTTCTGGTTTCCCGGTTATCTGGATACCGGATAAATGGTTCTCTACTGTATTTGTATTTTAAACAATATTTTTAATACGAATTATGCTTAATACAACCATTAAATACTTGAAATAGAAAAGATGGGAGAAAACTTGATTTAAACTTAGGCAAAATATTAAATGAAATTATAAATATAACAACTCACAAGAACTCTTTATATCCAATGGCTCGGAAAGTGACGGGGATACAGAAGTACCAGACGCATCGACTTGACACTAAAAGGAAATTTACTGTTATTTAGCAAAACAGCACATAACAATAATGAGACTAATTTAGAAAAAAGTTTTGTATTTTTTCTGCCAAAAATAACAGCAAAATACCATCCTATTATTTCCTCAAAAGTTAATTAATGGATTCTATTTAATAACATATTTTCAGAGCCAATCTTGTGTAAGAATGTGATAGTCACTAGAGTAGCATCCTTTCCTGATGCAACATCAGCAGTGAATACTTTAAAGTAAGAGAGCTAACTATTTCTTAAAACTCGTTTTTGACACAATTATAAATTTATATTCGCATTAAATGCAAACAAACACACATACATTAGTAAAACAGGAATTAAGAGTTAAAGCCCCACTTAAGTCAATCAGAGACCCTATGCAATATAAATGATATTTTATTTCACATAAAAAACTTTTCAAGCAGTTGATTTAGTTTAAAAACTTAATATAGGACAGGGATGGGCAAACTTTTTTGGTTGAAGGCAAAAAATCAGAAAAAAAAAGTTTGGTGGGCTAAGTAAAAACTTCTAAAATAGAAATGGGATATATACATTTTAACATAAATATTTAATGACATGAATGAAATTGCGATTTCATTTTTAAAAGTTCCTTAGATTGTGGTTCCAAATGAGATGTACTTATTTTAAGGAACGAGGCTAAATGTCTGTCTGTTAGTCTACTTCCAAAATGATTTTTTCTAATTATAGAAACAACTGCTCAACAATAATATAAAGTTTTTCGAATATGAAATAACTTTTTTCATATTTAGAAATGGTTATATGTAGTTTTCATCCCCGCATCGTGTTTAAGACCCCAATCACTGACAGGGAATGGCTGGGTAGGGCATAGAGGTTAATGTATGTTAGTAGTCATTTTCATGCCAAGGACTAGAAACAAATTTCGCCAATGTGGGGAATCGCAACTTGGCAGTACATAACGTAAAAATATACCCCTTTTCTCCTAAAAGAGTTGACTGCGCGTGCTCGAGAAATCGAAACTGCGAAATAATGAGAAATCGGACTCCTAGCTAGTAATATCGATATCATAAGTAGAAATCGATGTTTATAAGTACTCAGTCCTCAAACGTACGAGTTCTCAGCAGAATATTTTGCAAAAATATTAATATAAAATAAGATGTAGATCCTTTTCTTTCTCACATAATTGCAAAACTTATCCTCCATAGCCGTTTATTTTTCTTGGCTAAATATATTATGACATATTTCTTGCCAACATCAAGAGGGGGTAAATTAGATTATGAAATTATTATCTAAAGATATTAGATATATTAGATTATGAATTATTAGATTATGAAATCTAGTAACTAAAAAATGGGAAAGACCAATTACGCTATTGAAGATGCCGGAGATCCCAGCACTCTTGCCCGGCGAGTGTAACGTTGGAAAATGATGTTTTAAAAATGCGTGTAGGGCAACACAATAACAAGTTCGCTGAGGGGCTTTAAATTGCCACAAAGGCATTTGAAAAAAACTTAAAAAAGAGAGTTGTGGCTGAAGGGACAACTCTTATCCCAAAAATGTACAAGTGAGTCACAACTTTATTTATATATATAAAATAACATGACATTTTTTTAAACTCTGGCTCACCTATGATCACATTTCTAATACACAATCAATTATCTTCACTAATTAACCCATAAGGCGTCAAAACTCTCGTAATTATCGTAGAGAAAGACACATCATTCCATGCCACTGACGTCTTTATGTCCATTTTTTAAAAAAAAGTTTAGCAATATGAAATTGGTTTTCTATTCTTAAATTTTTTCTTTTTTTTTTTAAATAGTTTTTTATTTTCAGAAGAAAAATCTACACTATTTATGGAGAAAAAAATTCAAGTTATCTAAGGAATTAGAAAAAAAATTTGTGAAATCAAGTTTTTTTTTAGCATTGAGTGTATAGGAAATTTGAAGGGAATTTTTTCTTCTTCGAGATATCGAAAAATTCGTGAAATCGAGGTTCGACTGTATTACATATTAATAAAGGCTTGCCTGCTTGTCATGACTTTTTGATCTAAGAATATTTTATTTCGAATTTCAATTGGGAACAAATTTTTTGAGTTGGAATTTTTAAGATTTAAAAATTTTAGCAAAACACTTGTATATTTAAAAGTGCATGCTAAATGCGCATGATGTGCAATGCTCAAACATTAATTTTACTTTATGCTGTATTATTTTACATTAATTCTTATTCACTGACTTATATTTTGATTGTGAGAATCAAGATATGTCGTAATCTGTTAATAAATTCTTAATAAAATTCGTAATTTCTTAATAAAAATAGTATGTGCAACTTTCATAATTTCACTTCATGAGAAGCACAATTTTCTTAGTTTAGAAAAAGGAAGATTGGCAAAATAAATATGAAAATATTTTTTTTAACAGTTTTTTAAATAGTTTTCTTTAAAGTATATTAATAAATAGCATTTTTTAGTTGTCAAAATTGACTAATTAGGGGATTAATTATAAAAAAAACTTGTTAAAATGAAGAAATAATATTTATTTTTATTTATTACTAAAAATCCATTCGTTTATAGTTAAGAAAAAAGGATTAAGTGATTATAAAATAAGATTAAAAATTTGGAATATGATATAGAATTGTTCGATAGTTTTTCTTTTTAACTTATATTTATTTTAACTGAACTTGAATTTTAACTGAAATAACTTCAATATTTTCATACTTCAAAGTATCTGTAAAATACACTTTACAAAAATTATAAAATAGTATTATTACTTAATTGAGATTTCAGTGTTTTAATTTTTTCCTAATTTACTATTTACTATTTCCTATTTAATCTATGAGATCTTCAACGTATTTAACTTATAACATAAATTTTATTTTCAGTAGAGCAATTTTCATAATTATGCTTCATATTATTAAATGAAAGTTTTATTTAAATATTTTAACGGAAAAAAAAGTAAATTAAGGTGAAATTTTCATTATTTCTTTCAAATTTATGAAAAACTGCTAACTGTCAATTATCAACTTCGAGATAAACTTTGAAAAAATAATTAAATGTTAATTTCAACTATTTTATTTCTATCAATGCATTTCACTTATACATTTTTTAATGCAAATAGCTTTGGATAATTCCAACCAAATAAGAATAAATTTTATAATGCAATCCATTTAAGATGCTCTTGCATTTAAAACTCTTTCATTCTTAGGTATTTCAATTTCAAACTTTTCATATGTTAAGTGCGACTACAACTCCGTATCCTTGTTATTTTGAATCTAATCCAGAAGACAAGGGAACTCCTGAACCAAGTGTTAGGAGAAATGTGTTTTCGTTGAGGACGTTTTGATGGAACAAACACGTATTTGTGTTATGTAGAGAGGAAAACCATGAAAATATATACTGTTTAGCCTGACGGCAAGGGGACACTAACCCTTGATCCGTCTACAGCTTAGGATATTTAATCCGCTGAGGATATTGCACAGTGGTTGGTGCAAACTGGATGCGGAATCCGTATCAACCAGCCATCCCTGAGATTTAAAACCTGTTTATCTAGTTTGAAGGCGAACGCTCTTCTCCCAAGCCATCATGGCTCTTATCATAAGATTGAAATATTCAGTTTAGTTAAGTTCAATTTAGTTTTCATTAGTTTGCAGTTCAGTTAAGTTTGAAACCACCGTCATGTTAGTAAAAAAGTTTTTATTGTGGTTTCTAAGAAGTTATTAAGACAGCTTCCTTCCCCTATTTCTTTGTGAGAGAGTAGTAAAAGATTTTTTAATTCTTTTTTGGCGTAAATTTCACTAGTTTTTTATAAAACAAACTTTTTTTACAGATTATTGTATAAAAGTATTTAAAGAGCATTTTCAAATTTTAGGTTTAAGCATTAAAACAAGGCTTAAAAAGTTTACTTAAAAAGTTAGGCTTAAAAAGTTTACTTTTCTAAAAACTTACTAAAACAAGTGACGCAATTATAACTATTATACGATACTAACTTAATATGAAAAATATTTTCAATTTTAACCATGTTTCTATAACCCTTAGATAAAGAGGTATTCACAGCACAGTTTTTGACATCCCATGTATAGAAAACTTAAAGTCTAATTTGATTAAAAGTTTAAATATTTAACCACAATTTTTTTAAAATTTATTAACTTAATTTAGCTATGTTTCGATATTAATAAAGATAATAGTCTTTAAAAATATTAAGATATATATATATTAAAATATATATATTAATATTTTAATAATATTAATTAATATTAGAAGAGGTAATCATCTATAATAAATGTTTGAATTAAATTTACTAGAAAAATCGCTAACAGGAAGAGTAAAATAAGATTTAAAAAATACAAATTTTTACTTATAAATGAAACATGTAATTAAATCTCCAAGCAAGTAATAGTTTTAAAAAATAAATTTTATTTTAAAATAAAGAATTTCTTTCAAGATAAATTTAAATGTAGAAAATAATGTTTCTAAATAGAAATAACGATTTTAAGAAACAATTAAATATTTTTAAAACAAAGAATGTTTTTCAAAAATAAATAATATTCAACAAAAAAAGAATTTTTTTATAAATAATAATAAAAATTTGATCTTCTTTAAATAAAAAAGCAAATAATTAAAAAAATAATAATAATTCCCTTCAACCAATAATGAAAATAAATAATGGCTTTAAAAAATCAATTTAGATTTTTGAAAATAAGAATTTCCTTAAACTTATAAATAATGTTATTAAAAATAGAAATTCGATCAATAAGAGTACTTATGTTTTTAAAAACAAGAAATTCCTATTAAATTTCTTTCAAAAAACGAACTTTTATTTTTAAAAAATATTATTTTTCTCATGTCTCTAACTTCTTGATTGTTGAAAACATAATACTGTTGGTTCCACTTTCAGTTTCAAACATTTTGTTGTCTTTTTTTTCTCCAAGAAATTGCTGAAAAGGTTACAAGCACACCTCCGAAATATGAGGAAGAGTGTCATGCTCTTCCTAGCTATATATTTTACTCTATAAGCTTCATCGGCAATAAATTTCGTGTAAAAGCGGCGATAATCGCGCCAAGCTAGTTTACGGGCTAAGCAGTAGAATCATATGAGGCTTTGAGTCAATGGGGAGGGAAAATGAAAACCTGCACCCAAGGATGAAACGACTACAAAGAACTTCTGCTTTCAACATTTTACCAATTGAAGCTGTCTATGCAAGCTATTTCTATCAATTTATGTTTTGTAGAACAAAAATAGAAAAAGTAAAAAGGTCCTCAATACTTCGTTAAAAAAGAAAGAATAAAAATAGCTTTAAACAAAGTAGACAAGAAAATGGATCTATATTGTATATATTCACTATGGATCGGCAAGTTAAAATTCTATCTGTAGATTGGATAAAACCTACCGGCGGGCCAAAGTTGGCCCGCATGCTGTAGTTTGCCCATCCCTGATAAAGGAAAATCTTCATGTAATAATTTAAATTAAAATTATAAGGCCCAACATCTAACCACTAAAAGCTGTATGTGGCGTCGCTGCGGTAGCGATTACTATAGGTGAAGCAAACTGAAGTGGTGCAGATCTTCAGAGTATAAAAGTGACAACGTGGATGCGATAATTGCTTTTTTTCCACGTATTTTCTTCAACTGCTAGCTGTATCGGAAGAGAGCAAGCTGGGCGTGTGAAATGTTTGTTTAATCTAATAAATGTTTTCTTTAGTTGTTTATTAGTCTCAAGTCTTATTTCCGGAACACAGGATAGTTCCAGAGAGTTCACCAGATGAATCTACAAGTGGTGACCCGGTGAGTTTAGCATTTCTTGTCGTAACTTTTTGGTTCGGTCAAGATGCTGAATATGAGATTTAGGTTAAAATTTTTTTAATGAAATTAGTAGTTTTAATGTTAGACTGATATTTTCATTGTTTTAAGTACTTAAAAAAATTTCCCTACCATATTTCGAGTTGTTGCATTTCAAAATATTTACGCTATATTTATTACTGGTTTATTGTATAGAATTTGCAATATATTTTATGTGTATGTAGTTCTTTTTTCCTAAATTGTTAAGTGCTACTATAATGGAAGGGGAAATTTTACTTTCGAATAATGAAAAGTCAGTGTTTAAGAGTAGTTCATTTCGTGAAAATTCCGCTGTAGCAATAAAGACTCCAGTTTTTTGGAATGACAAGCCTGAACTATGGCTTGCTCAGCTGGAATCCCAATTTAAATTAGCCAACATAACAGTTGATTCCACCAAATTTTATTATGTTGTTTATCCTTAGGTAGTGATGATTTAACTTGCGTTTCAGATATTGTACTAAATAAACCTGATAGTGAAGCTTATGCTCAAATAAAAACTAGGTTAATTGCACAAACTGCTGATTCGGAATCATTACGTTTAAAAAAATTGCTTTCAGGTATTGAGTTAGGCGATAAAAAACCCTTAAAACTTCCTTACGAGATGCAAAGTTTAGCTGCAGATAAAATTTCATCTGAGGTTTTAAAAAACTTGTGGTTGCAATGCTTGCACTTGCAAATTCAGCAAATTTTATCAATCAGTAAAGATAATGGGCAATCTTTAGCTAAAATGGCTGATAGTGTTATTGAGATTTCTAATGAGAATGCTGTCGCTTCGGTTTCATTTAATGTCGAATCGCAGGGTTTTCAAAATATTGGAAAGCGCTCAACAGCAATTGAGCAGAGACTCTTAAAAATAGAAATTCGACATAGATCTTCTCGCGGAAAAGAAGTTCGAAATTCTATAAATCGGAAGTATTGCTGGTGGCATTTTAAATTTGGAAATAAAGCTAGCAAATGTCAACAACCATGCACTTTTGGGTCGGAAAACTAAATAGACCTTCCGTCTCGGCGCTGACTGTAGAAAAAGGTTTGGTGAAGCGCTTATTTGTTTTTGATAAAATTACAGGTCATAAATATTTGGTTGACACAGGCTCTGCGGTTAGTATCTTAAGAATGAAAAAGTTCAACCTTCTAATTTTTTGCTGTATGCCGCAAATGGAACCAAAATTAAAACTTTTGGTACTAAATTGATTACTTTAGATTTGGGATTTTAAAAAAAAAATCCAGTGGCCATTTATCTTAGCAGCAATTTTGAAACCTATAATAGGGGTAGATTTTCTTGGGCATTACGGTTTGATGGTGGATGTAAAGCGGAAAAAATTGCTTAATAGAAACTGTTTCTGAGTTCGAGTCTATAAGTATTTTGACTGTTCAGGGTAACTCTCCTTTTGTAAAATTGCTAAAAAAATTTGGTGATATTACCAAACCAAGTCAGCTAAAATCACCAATTCAGGTGAAACACAACACTGAGCATCATATTGAAACTCGTGGTGCACCTGTTTATTCTAAAGCTCGAAGATTAACTCCTCAAAAGTTACAGGCTGCAAAGCGAGAATTTCAGTATATGGTATCTCAGGGTTGGTGTAGACCAGTGGTTCCCAACCTGGGGGCGATCGCCCCAAAGGGGGCGATAATCCTTAGGGGGGCGATCAGGGGGCGACGAGTACTCAAAAGATAAATCTTGCTAATAATATTAATAATAAAAGCCATTTGAGATTGAGATTGAAAATATGTATGAAACCTATGGTTCTGGTAAGACAAATAATTATGATAGTTAAAAACTAAAAAAAATTCAAGTGCAGGATCGTTTTCGTCATACGTTTTGGTATCGCAGGCGGAAATCTGATAAGTCACTCTGTTCCTCTGAGCAATAATACTGTTTCCAGGCGTATTGATGAGATGGCCGCCGACGTTGAATCAAAACTCATCAAATTTCTGAAAGAAGGTAAATTTGCGTTGCAGATTGATGAATCAACTGTGATAGATAACAAAGCTGTTTTAGCTTACGTGAGATTCATAAATGAGAGTAAGGAGATTAACGAGGAAATGTTGTTTACAAGAACTTTGAACACAGATACAAAAGGATCGTCGATTTTTAAATTGGTCAAAGATTATTTTGAGGTAAAAGAAATTCCCCTCACAAATGTAAGTGCTTGTGCAACAGATGGTGCTCCAACCATGTCTGGTTGTCATACTGGGTTTCTGGGTCACCTTAAAAAAGAAGTACCGGAAGTTATCTCACCATTCATTATGTCATTCATCGTCAACTTTTGGCTGCGAAAAATTGGTTATTTCTGGCATCAATAAAATAAAAGCTAATTCTCCTAATAACCGTTTGTTCCGAGAACTTTGCCATGAAAATGATGAAGATTTCGAATTCCTGCTCCTACATACAGCTGTGAGATGGCTTTCAAAAGGAAACTGAGCCGTTTCTTCGAATTGCTGGATTCGGTTACTGAGTTTCTCGACACCACTGATCCTGTTTTAAGTGAGAGTTTGAAGCAACGCAAGTTGGAAACTGCGTACCTCACTCATAGTTTTGAAAAAATGAAGGAAATCAACGTAAAACTTCAAGGAAATAAAATGAACATTATCAAGGCTAAGGGAATCATATCTTCATTCATCGCCAAGTTTGATATCTACAAGTCAAACATTGGTCGCAAAGAGCTAATGCAATTTCCAACTCTTAAAAAGTGTTCAATGGCAGATATCGAGATTCTAGAAAATAAAATCTTAATTTTTACTGATCACCTTGATCAGTTATGGAATCAAGATTTAAAGATTTGATGAAATTAGAAATTCCGGATTGGATTTTCGATCCTTTCTCTTTTGAAGTTGTGGATAAGCTCACTTCCTCTTTGTAGACTGAGATTTTAGATTTGAAGTATGACTGTGAGGCTAAAGTCGTCTTTAAAAAATACGGTTACGAGTTAGCTTGGGTAAAGCTTATGGACACTTATCCACAATTGTGGAAACAAACTGAGCCGCTTCTCATCTCGTTCCCGTCAACATATTTAGTGGAGAGAGGCTTTAGTTCTGTCTTCCAGCTGCTCACAAAGCAAAGAGATAGGTTGGACATTTGCTTCAAAGGAGACCCGCTTTTAAATCTGACGAGCATAAAACCTGACATTCAAGCTTTATTTTGAAATACACCAAACACAGGGCAGTGGTAAAAGTAATTGAAGTGGTAAAAGTGTACTTTCTCCCTCTTCATTTTTTTTTCTCAAATTTTAGTTGTTAACGTTTTAACTTTTTCTTGATTACATTAAAATATGAATTTAAAAAAATGTACTTTTGTTTTTATTATTCCGTTTTAAATATCATTTCCTTTTCGAAAAAAAAGATGCAAATTTTTTTTTAATTAATAAAAATGACAGGGTAAATGTGCCTCCTTATTTGCATTACAATTTAAATTAAAATCAAATAACATAGCATATTTTCAGTGTTTGGCTGCTCACAAGCAACAATGAATGGTTTTTTGAGCAAAAAGAGAAAGGGGCGATATGTGTCAGCCAACTCCAAGAGGGGGGCGATGGTCCACAAAAGGTTGGGAACCACGGGTGTAGACCATCGAAAAGTGCATGGGATAGCCCACTTCACATGGTACCCCAAAAAAATAATGATTGGAGACCATGCGGAGATTATAGGCAGTTAAATTCTCAAACTATTCGTGATAGATTCCCAATTCCTCATGTGCGTGATTTTGCTCATAATCTTTTTAATAAAAAGATATTTTCGACAATAGATCTTGTTAGAGCTTATCAGATTCCAGTTGCTGCTCAGGATGTTTCAAAAACAGCTGTAATAACTCCGTTTGGATTGTTTGAATTCCTTTTTATGCCTTTTGGGTTGTGTAATGATGC
Source organism: Parasteatoda tepidariorum (assembly GCF_043381705.1). Classification (NCBI taxonomy): domain Eukaryota; kingdom Metazoa; phylum Arthropoda; class Arachnida; order Araneae; family Theridiidae; genus Parasteatoda; species Parasteatoda tepidariorum. Next base: position 7,644,350 of record NC_092215.1, on the reverse strand, counting down.
GCAAACATTTCAGAGATTTATGTACGAGATTCTCGGAGATTCAGATTTTTGTTTTCCTTATCTCGACGATGTACTTGTAGCATCTGAAAATGAAAATGAGCATTTAAAACATTTGGAAGAAATTTTTCATAGATTTCAAAAATACGGACTTGTTCTGAATGCAGAAAAATGCGTTTTTGGACAATCGTCTGATAATTTTTTAGGGTATTCGATTTCTGAAAAGGGAATTCAACCGCTTTAAGACAGAGTTAAGGCAATAAATGAGTATCAACAACCTAAAACTAATAAAGAATTAAGGCGATTTTTAGCTCTAATGAATTTTTATAGAAGATTTTTGAGAAACGCTGCACATGAGCAATCAATACTGTCTGATTATCTTAAGGGAGCTAAGAAAAATGATAACCGGCCTATAATTTGGACCGAGGAAGCAAAGATTGCTTTTGAAAAATACAAAGTTAGTTTAAGTGAAACAGCTATGTTAGTGCATCCATCTCAAAATTAGGAATTATCTTTGACGTGCGATTCTTCAGACCGAGCTATTGGTTCGGTTCTAAGCCAGAAAGAAGGAGATGAGTTCAAGCATTTGGCATTTTTTCCGCGTAAGCTAGTCCCTAGTGAACAGCGTTATAGTATGTATGATCGTGAATTATTGGCTATCTACGCTTCGGTTTGACATTTTTCTTACTTGTTGGAAGGTCGCGAATTTTCAATTTATACCGATCATAAACCTTTAATTTACGCTTTTACGCAAAAGCATGAGAAATGTTCCCCGCATTAAATTTGGCATCTTGATATAGAATTGGTCAGTTTTCGACGGATGTGCGTTATATAGCGGGATCACTTAACGTTGTGGCAGATTGCTTATCCAGAGTATCGGAGATAGAAATGCCCTCTTCTATTGATTATAAAGAGTTTGCTAAAGCTCAGTTGATTGATAAAGAACTCGGTTTAAACTCTTGTAACAAATCATTAAAATTGAATTTTGTCAAGGTTTCAGGTATGGAAACAGAACTCTTCTGTGACGTTTCTGAGGGAAGATGTCATCCATACGTTCCTAAAGATTTTCGTCATAAAATCTTTAAGACTCTACATGAATTATCCCACCCTGGTGTAAAGGCTACCGTGAAGTTGATTGGAGAACGTTTTGTGTGGTCTAACTACAAGAGGGAAGTTGCTGAATGATCTCGATGCTGTGTAGCATGTCAGAAAAGTAAGGTGCAACGACATGTAGTAAGTTCTCCTGGTACTCATCCCTTACCTCGTCAGCGATTCAACCATATTCATATTGATTTGGTGGGACCACTCCCTCCTTCGCGAGGTTATACTTATTGTTTAACCTGTGCAGATCTTCAGAGTATAAAAGTGACAACATGGATGCGATAATTGCTTTTTTCCACATATTTTCTTCAACTGCTAGCTGTATCAAACGAGAGCACGCTGGGCGTGTGAAATGTTTGTTTAATCTAATAAATGTTTTCTTTAGTTGTTTATTAGTCTCAAGTCTTATTTCCGGAACACAGGATAGTTCCAGAGAGTTCACCAGATGAATCTACACTGCACACCAGCATTCATATAGATTGGCCATTCAATGCTCTTGATAAAATATGTTACAAAAATAATTAGAATGGCTTTGATAAAAAAAGTTTCTTATTGAGTTGACATAGATTCAAATTTTACCAAAAACCAGTTGATTTGTAAACTGCTTTTTGCCTGTGCCTACAACAATTGTAGAGGCAAAATAATTGTGCAATGGGTGATTATTGGATAGAGTCTTCTTCATGCCAGACTCATAATGAGAGATTTTCTTCTCTATGTAATGAAAATTTGAGTGAGTTAAACTAAGACATTTCTCTGCAAAAGTAAGTTTTCTTGTCCTATAGGCTTTCAACATGGATAAAATATTTAGAAAAGTAATTTTACACACACTGATTAAAAGTAATATTGTAACATTGGTTCAAAAATCAACAACAAATCATAAAAATTTCATATACTGCCTAAGAAAATCACATGAAATTTTAAAAAATTTAAGTAAACTTAGTAGTTGTTAATTGTTGAAGATTTCAACCAGTCACAGTAAAACTTACACCTTAGATTGATGTGTTGTTCAATAAAGGTGACTTAAATTAATTTTGACCTAACATCACATAAACAATTCTAACATGTATATAAAAGACCGTACAATCACTCAAACATGTTTTTAAAAGCTGACAAAAGTTTTCTAAATGTGTATAAAATTAATGATTTTTAATTATTATTTCATTTCCACAGACGGAAATCTTCATAAAAAACATAAAAGTTGGTAGCTATCTAGCATGCAAAAATGATTTTGATAGTAATGTGATCACTAGATAGCAATTTTTAGTTGAAATAGGTAATTTTCCTACAGGTTTTTAATAAATAATGGCACGTTTTTACATTCATTTGAAGTTAAATTTGTTATCCAGCAACACATTAAAATGACAAGATTAGTTAGGGAATGTTGAAGTGCACAATCTTTGATAAAAACAATGCTTAATCTTAAATTTCAAAACTTTTCTGTAAATTAAAAAAAAATACTGCTCATGCTTAATCAAGATGTTAAATGTAAATTGAACTATAAAATCAAACAAAGATCACAACCCATGTGATTTTGATAAGTGTGTGGAGCACTGTATTGGCCAATTGAGTAGAAAAATTATTTCTTAGAAGTTTCCATTGACGACATTAAGCAGTATTTTAATAAATACTGCTTAATTCTATGAGAGTTGGTCTCGCCTTTTTTTGAACTTTAAGCTTTAGGCTTCCTGCATCCAAATGCAGGTTTTCCCTTTGTTATTCAATGACAAAAACGTGCATAGCAGGATGATTTTAGTAAAATTTTGATCACGGTCTTAATTCTTAGATGGTTAAGTCAAATAATTTTTTGTTGGTAAATTTAAAGTCAGATTCTGAGAAAATAAGAATTTTTTTTAGTGCATTTTTTAAGAAGTATGCAAAGTAAGCTGGTTTATATAGGTAACAAAGCAAGTACAGTAGAGCGCCAATTATCAGAACTGCTCGGGACCGAACATGGTTCGGATAATTGGAAAGTTGTTTAAAATCTAGTGTAAATGATTATTATTTATGCATTAACTTCCCTTCGCACCTTTTGTAGGCTTAGGACAGGCAGTACTATCTAAAATAGCTCTGGCATGTTTGAAATTTTTTTCCTTTTTCAATTTTTAAATATTTTTAATTAAATTTTTTTTTTAATTTCTTTTTTTTCATTCTGAATTATTTTTATCATATTTCAGTTTTTTATAATTTTTTGTCAATTACTGATTTTAAAACATTTTTCATTATTTTCCATTGCAAAAGAAATTCAGCAAAGATCTCATTTCAAAGAAGACGCGTTTTTTTTAGCAGCCATTTATCCCTTATCAGTTTTTTAGCAGCCATGTATCCCTTATTCTTCTTAAATAAATCAACTGAACTGAATCAACATCATTTTGACGTTCTAGCCAATTCATTGCGAAATCCAATGGATTACATGCTTCTATATGAAAAAGTCCACTATCTTGAACTTGATCCCCTACTTCTTTCACTTCGTCAGTAGAGTTCCGATTTTCATTCAAAATTTCAGCAACAATTTCATCATTTTCATCCGAAAAATTTACAGGTTCAGAAACTTCAGTTTCGTTTGTTTTTCTGTTATGAATTTTATTCCAAGATTTAAGATTCCAAGCACTGTAATCACTAATTATTAACCATAAATTACAACTACCCATTCCCCAATTATAGAACTTCAGAACTTATCAATTCATAAACTCCTTCTGCATTCCAACCATTGTAGACAATCAAAATGAAGCTTGCATTCTTGGAAGATAATTTTCTGTTGTAAAGGGCTAAAGGGGTATGTAGGTTTAACTGTATCACAATACATGCATGTATGGCAACTATAAGAAAACTGCTAAGAAGGTTGTAAATTAAATATGGTCTTCAGATGTAGGGGGTATTATTTATTCTTCTCAATTTAGAAAAATTGTCGATAGGTTAAAAAGTATTCTAAACTTTAAAAAAAAACGAATTCAGACACAGTTTGGATAATTGGACGTTCAGATAATAAGGGTTCGGATAATCGGCGCTCTACTGTAATTGGATGAATGGTATTCACTTTTAATAGCAACGAAGTTTATTTTTTTATTCCTTACAATCAATGGAAAACTTTTTACCCATGATTGCAATACTCATATATATTTTTTAAATGTCAATAGTGTTATACTAGTACTTTAAATATGTAATCTAAAGTTAGAATAAATGTTTAATCCTGCAAAGCAGGGTTTCCGCTACGGTAGCTTTTTTCGCAAAATGCGAAAAGACCCCTAAAAAATGCTAAAATTCAACAAAGCATTTTCGCATTTTTGCTAAAGGATTTTACTAAATTCCATTAAAAAAAAGCTTCCTCGAAAAACCATGACGCTAACATCCAGGAAAAAAACTTGATCAAACAAGAAGGAGAAAAAATCTAAATATCTTTCGCAAGAAGAACAATGACGCTAGCGTTCACGAAAACCAAAATGTATAAACCAAAATGTTATGATAAATAATAAATGTGGTTTTTTTTGTTATAGGTATTCTTTTTGAATTCTTGTACATTAAGCTATTCTTTGTCAGATAACTTACAGTACTTGTTTGATATAAAGTAATTTTCTAAGCCTAATGGCATTTTAGCATTTTGCTAAAACTTTTTTTCAGATTTTAGCTTTTTTGCTAATGAATTTTTAGACTCAGCTTAAACCCTGCTGCAAAGCCATTATATAAAACTGTAAGAAAGTAAACTTAATTGAATAGTAATTTAAAAAAGAAATTATGAAAGATTTAGATATTGGTATAAAAAAGAAAAGGAAACACAATATCAGATGTCCTAAAAAAATTTTAAGCTCACATAATAAAGGAAGAAAATTTATGCAAATTTAGAAACTAAGAAAATAAAGCAAACACAAATCTTACAAATTGTGGAATGCATAGAATATTAATTGTAGGTATTCTAACATCAAATTTACTATTAACACTGAGTATATTTTACAAGAAGTTTAGTTTTTCATTTAATAATCCAACTAAAAAAAATATTTTTAAACAATATATATTTAATATAGATATGTATATACTATCAATCATGTATTTTTTTACATAGCAATAAAGTGAATTTTCGATGCACATCAGTAGATAAGAGCCCATGATTAAAGAAGGGATTATGACATACTAACTGTTGATTACAGCACATCAAAAATACTAGCTAGTAAATATCAGCAGCTAAGCATGCATTTTTTTACAGATGTATTCATAAAATTTTTGAGTTAGTTTTAAAGGTAAAAATATTTTTGTCATAAATTGATAGTGCTTGTAGCATATAATTCTAAATGATATTAAAAATCTTTGAGTCATAATAAAATAATACTCACGTGTGTTAAAGTAATAAGAAAATTCCTATTCAAGTGAACCACTTCATACAAAGCTAATAAGACAGCATTGTTTGCTCTGTTAAAAGTTGAAAAACATATCAATGTAGCCTCAAAGCAGAAATGCTTTAATTTACAACACATATACATTTTTAATATAAATATATCAGAGATAACATATTATTTAACAGAAGCAATTACTTTTAAAAGAAGAGCAGTTACATATGTGGTATAATGAGATAGATCTTTGTCCTCATTCATCCCGAAAAGAATATATTCTGATCTAAACGAAGTCTTTCTAAATATCAACAACACTTAACCTTAGTTCCATTGAGATTTAGTATCCCATACCCAACATTCTATTAACTGAATCAAAGCATCTTTCTACTTCAATTAAAAAAGCTCTGTGAACATTATCAGCTAGCATCAAGAAGCTTAAAATAATTAAGATGATTTCATAAGTTTATTGAAACATTAGGATATGTATTTTACTAATTGTATTGCTAACATATGTTTGAGAGTAACAGATTAAATATTATAGACATAAACTATTAACAACTAAAAAAAAAGCTACAAAAAGTTTATTTTACTTTATGTTATGCTTTTCTATTTCTGGTTCTTCAGCAATAAACATGCTGCCAACCTAAAAGTAAAAAGGATATTATTCTTTTTATTATAAGGAAGAGGAGATATTTGTGTTACATTAAGTTTAAAGATGAATTTCAAAGGTTAAATATTATACTTGATTATATATTGTAAGGATGATTAAATAAACAATATTGTAAAAGACAAGCAACAGATTAGTGAATTCTTGAGAACTCAATATAATTTATAGCTCAATATTTTTTACAATAGTAATACTCTCAAATGAACTTAATTTAACTATCCTCTAAAAAAAATTAATTTGGCTGACAAAAAGTAATAATTTATTGGTCTTTAAGAACTCTAAAAAAATCAGAGTTGTTGGTTGTTATATTAGCAAGATTTAGACAGAAGTGTTTTAATTTAATGGTAGTTTATCACTCTGAAAATGAAGCGACTGTTGAGTAATACAATAGAAACTTTAATCTATTAAGCCAGCAACAATAGCTTGTAAGTTTTTTTTAATATCATTTCGTTTTGTGTTATAAATAATAACCATTGAAGGCATATGATTGCGGAATTTCTAGCTTTCATGTAATTTTTTAGTTCGGCAATGTAGCACCACATAGAGTCTGTATTGCAAACTAGTAAAAATGATTAGTGTGCAATACAGACTCGATTAGTAAAAAATCAGGTGACATTTCTACTCTCAATACTCTATTTCACTCATGCAAAGCTTAAAAAAAATGATGGAAATGGAACAAACAATAAAATAGACTAAAGATCCTTAAACAAGAGAATTAGTGGTAGCAAAATTTTAAAAACTTCATCTCAAAGGAAATGATGAGGCAAACTTTCTTTTGAAGATGATTTTTTTTTCAAACAAAGTAAATCACTTTACATAATAACAGATTTGTTCAAAGAAAGAATCAATGTTGAAACTATTGAAATTAATATTTCTGAACAAATAGTAACTTTAATACAACATGCATTCTGTTTGGCCCTTTAAAACTTATTAGTTTACACATAAAATGTTACAAAAAAATTGATCTAGAATCAAAAAAAATTCTGCAAAAAATAAAGAAATATCCATATTTTAAAACACAACTTTATGTAGTTCTTAAGATATCGTAATTTTATTAATACACTATGCACTTAGTTTAGTACCAATTACTTCTTTGTTTTTATAAAATAACATAAAGAAAAGAAGGATGCTTACAAAGGAGGTAATTGTTGAAAAAATGCTATTATGAGGTTCGAGTTCACCTTCACAGAATTTTCTAAAAAATAAAAACATTGTCATTCACTATGTCTTTTCAACAATGGTAATTCCCAACTAATAATGTGATAAACAAGAGAAAGATAAATAATCATAAGTTATAAACAAAATAAATATTTCAAATTATTTCAAGAAAATACTGCAATGTTTCATACAATGGATGTTAATATCCATTATTTCTTAAACTAATTCATAATCAAGATTTATTACTATAACCATATGAGAATGGTAGCAAACAATTAACACATATGCAATAGTATTTAATAACCGTTGTTGAGCAGCCAATTTAGTGTTTACAACTACCAATGTTCCACTCTTTAGTCGCGTAATTTTGAACCCAATCAAGAAGACAAAGGAATTCCTGGATTAAGTATTAGGAGAAATTTGCCTTCGTGGAATACTTTTTGACGGAGCTAACCCGCATTTGCGTTACACGAAGAGGAAAACCACAAAAACCTAAAATAGATTAAACAGTTTTTCCAGATAAAACAATTAATTACCTATTAAAATCTGACAGTGCTTGAGAAACAACATGCCCGAATCCCTGAAAGGAAAAAAAATTCACACAAATTATAAAATAATAACTATAATAATAGGCAACTATTAACTATGCTTTACAACCATTAACTTTGTAGAACATGCTTTAAAGTAATATTTCTAATTAGGTTTTAAAAACTTTAGTTAAAAATAACAATAAACTATTTAATAAGCTAATGATATGAAAAGTTATAAGCTACTGCAGCAAAACCTTACCTTATGGACTTACCTTTCAGTGTATAACTTCTAGTACTTTCTCTACCCATAGAAAGCTCTCACTTTAAGAACGGTATTTTACACTTTAAACAGCTTGATTCGATATTTTTAAGATGGGCACCTCATGATTTTATACATCATGTTTTCTCTGTAATTCCATGGAAACATTTCATTCAAAGCAGTAATGTTTGTTTACGGACAAAATAACGAGGACCAGAGAAGATAAAGGGTGCAAGATAGATTTAGGATGTTTATTAGAAAAGTTGTAGCTAAAATTATTTTAGGTAAAAACCATTTACGAAAATGATTGACATATACTCGTTCTTATCAACAGCTTCAGGTTAAAAGTTTTTTTTATATGCAGGTGGTATTTGTTGTGGGCAGAAATCTGCAAAATTTTTCAGAACATTAAAAGCTCTTGTACATTATAAACATTTTATTGTTCATTTATAATAAACAACTTATTTCTAGTAGGTCTTGTTGGTAAATGCAAACATAGAACCATCATAATAAACTTATTCATAAATATTTTCATTAAGAGTCAGAATGAAACTATTAAATGACTGAACTCCCATCAAGAGTGTAACCATGACTCCTTAAGGCAAAGCTACTTGTTTGAAATGTTGACTTTAACGATTTTCACGAGCATTAATAATTAAACTAAAAAAATTTGTATCAAAAATCCAAATCTTTCAATTCCTCCAATCAAACAGTTTAAAGTTTGTATTTTTATTCATAGAAAATGGAGTATTCTGTTAACAAAAAAAAAATCAGGAATATCAAGACCAGGGGACTGTCCAGGCCAAATTTACTACAGTTTATCGGTACCTTCACAAATTCAACTTTAGGTTTCATAAAACACTTTTTCTTAAAATTTTACATTTGTATCCCGTAAGAAATGATAAATCCATATTTTTGTGTTGATTTTTTAATATAATTTTCACAAGTTATGTCTAAATTTTCACAAAATAAGTACCTGTCAAAAAAAAAAAAAAACTAGACAGACAACTGAGGTCAAATAAATACAAAAAGCTTAAGATCAAGACTAATGAGGACAAATATTACTCAATAGGAACATCAAGACAATTAGGTACCCTGTCTGTGTAACGGTCAAAACAGTACTTTCCCTCAATAAAAAAATTGTTGCTAGAGTGGAAGGCTTGTGTTAAATAATTTTTGTATCATTAATATTAAGCTTTTGCAAGTAACTTGGAAATTTGTCAGAAATTTGAACTTCTTGTAACATGTTGTACCTGTTGAATTAAGCTTTTGCTGTACTTATTTAATGTGAATTTCAGCTACAAATAAATCAAACAATAACCACAGAATTACTTACATTTAGAGACATTTCATTATCTATTATTGAAAGTTTCACAATGTATGGATTAGCAGCCTAGAAAAAAAAACAAGTCAGGTTAAGCCAAAATTTAAAAATCTGCTGCATCAGAAAAAGTTTCAAACATTTCAAAATATGATTGGTCTTAAATTTTAGAAATATTTTATTCAGAGTTGGAAAAAATATGTATGCATTTCTATATTTTGTATGGGCACTTTTTTACATTACATAAAAGCTGCTTAAAAACACAATTAACGTCTTTAGAACATGATTAATAAAAATCAGAAGAACTTAAAAATCCTTACGACAAAGACTTGAGTCAAATTACTTATATGTATGACTATTCGCTTATTTTAGACTTGTTACAGTTTTAAAGAGTGCTTAATGTTTTGCATATTTTCTGACAGAAAGGCATTACAATTTCAATAAGAACCACTTTCAAATCAAGATTGGAAAAAAATTTTATTCTAAATACAATATAACTAAAGTCAATAGTTGTCTTCCATTTTAATTTATGTTTGTTGCATATCTTTTTGCTTTTAATAAATACACTCATAGCTTATTTAATTAGTGAACTGACCAATTAATACAATTGGCTTTAAATACTTCTATAATACACTTAAAGTTTAAAAATATTAATTTACATTCAAAGTCTTGAGTTAGCATAAATATTATGGATAGAAAATATTCAATAAAAGAAACCATTACGGGAAGTGTTACATAATAACAATTAAACAATAGCAAACTGAAATTAAACAATATTTCTAAATAAATTATTACATTAGATAAAAAAAACATTGAATTAACAAAAATTTACCTCATGTTTCCTATAATTTACAAGAATAGTTAGTAAAAGCACAGCATCGTAACCATGATTTTGCCTAGAGGAAGTATCATTTAACAACTGAAAGAGAAAAATTTTCAGTCAGAAGTTTTAAATTTCAGAGAAATTTCTTAACAGAACTTTTAAGCAGAATAATTTTAAACAGAATTTTTAAGTAGAACAATACAAGCTAGATTAAAATTTTTACCCGCCATTATTTTACATTCACAAAAAATATGATTTTTTTTTTAAATGTAAACAGATGTCATATGAATAACCTTTTGGGAACCAAAACCATAAAAGAAAGAATTTAATTGAAATGCATTTATTGCAACAATAATACTATATCAAAATAAGGTTGTCATAAGGTTTAAAAAACAATGGTTTTGTGAGTGATTAGTGTGTTACTCAGTATTTTTTGTCCTAAACAGAATAAAAATGCAGACGCTTCATTTTAAAACATTTACAGGTGCTACTGGATTGAGGCACAATAATGTATGGATTTTAACTATGAAACTTTGTTAGATAAGTGTTTCTAGCTTAAATTAAAATTCAATAATTTGGAAGGTCAAACTTTTCCGCCAGCCTTAAATATTAGATTGCGCGATGGAGAATGGAAGTATCATGCCCCTGTTACATGCCTGATCTTTTTTTCTTGTTCACCTGCACAAATAAGTAATTAGGTCTAAAATTACCATAATTTCGTGGAGATATGCTGTTCCATTATTGATTTAAAACATGAAAATTTGGTAGGAAGGCTTATCCAACAGGGTGGTATATATTTGAACCTTTTGACCCTTCTTTTTAAATGTTGCTTCTTTGAAGCCACGATCGAAATTTCATCATTATTTTTTTCTTTTTCACCTGTTACTAGTGCTTTTTTACTTATTTTTCATGCTTCTTATGTTTCATGCAATGTTACTCAAAAGTGATAAAGGCACCTTTAATTATTCAAGATAACTTGTTTTTAAGTTACATTTACATTTTAAGTAATATACATTTTAAATGCCTCTCATTAAGAGGAAAAGTTATATGGCTGCATTTAAGCAGTCAAAACTTTAAAAAAAAAAAAAAACAGAAGAAATACGGAAGTGGGCACTAAACTACACAAGACTAAATGTATTCTGCCTAATGGCACTATTGGGTGGCCCGTGCTGGAGGATAACTTAGCAGCACGAAAGAAGAAGAGAGCAAAAGGGTTGTCCCTCTCTACAGTGCGGATTCACGTACGAGCGAAATTGATAGCCAGTCAGATGGGTATTCCAGATTTTAGATAAAATAGGTACTTCAGATTCATGAAATGAAAGAACTGGTGTGTGTGACAAAAACTACATAAAAGCCAAAGATTGCATGATAATTGGATGGAAAAATGGCTTCGTTTTTGGCTTTTGTAAGTGAAAAAATAGAGGAGCAGGGACTGGGTCATGGTCAGTTAATAAACATGAACGAGATTCCCCTTTTTTACAACTACCCTCCCAACTGGACTGTGGAAGAAAGGGGTGCAAAATCTGTGGACGTAGTAACTACAGGCCACAATAACAATGCCATTCACCTATGTATCAGGGTGTTCAGCAATGGGGAGAAGCTTGAAACATAAAAAAAAACTCTACGGAAATCCAAAAGATGTTAAAATTAAAGCAAATGAAAAGAGTGATATGGGAGGATATAATAAAGCAGTGGCAGGATTTGGTGTAATGTTAGCATAAAGGTGCGTTTTATAACCACGTGGGTTATCGATCCCCGACTAGCTGCGCTCCCATAAAGTGCACTCTATTAAAGATTTCTGTGGGAGAACTGGATGAAAAGCAGCATTTACTCCTACACTAAATCTGGTCACATGTAATGGGCAAGTTATGAGGACGTCCCCACATGGGAGACTGAAGTTTGGAATGCTATTAAAAAAGAGACTGTCATAAGTGACTTAAAAAAAGTGGAAATCATCCCCAGACAAAACAAAGCCCAAATAGAGGTAGAAAGCGTGAGTAACGCAACACTGAATAAACAATGAGCAGATGAACCCAAAAGAAACAATTAACTTATTTTGTTCTGATACAAAAAGATCCGATTTTGATAGTTTTAAGTGATTAGTTATATAGTGATATCTAAATAAATTATTCTTCTTTGGTTTGTTTTAGAGCAAAATTTTTTTGGATTTATTGTTTATTTTTAAAACAAGATTTCAGATTACTGATTTAAAAGTAAGATCGTTGCATTTTTATTTTTAACAATTTTAAGACTAATTTTAATGGTTTTTAATAGATTGTAGATTGCTAATAAAATTTATATTCTAATGTCTACTTCAAATTAAAATTGAAAAATGCGAAATTTTACTTAAAAAGCAATAGGAATACATTTTATGTACTAGGATTGTTTGTATATTTAATACCTTTTTAACGGTTTTTCTTTAATTATTTAAAATACATATATATGCGTATTTAGAACATGTGCGTTAAGTCTGCAATAAATACCTGGATTAATATAGTAAAATTCAGAGTGAGGTATCCTATGAAAAGCTTTTTTATTTTAGTTGATTTTTGCAACGGTGTACATACCAGGATGGTGCACCTTCATGAAATTATGGTAATTAAAAAGTATACACAGTGCAAGAAATATTAGTAATTTTTATATAATGACAAAACTTTAAAAAATACGATAGTGAAATACAAATGTAAAATTTCTCAGCCTCATTTCAAAACTATACATAAACTACTAAATTTACATAATGTTATTTTAACTTAAATTTTCAATTTTCAGAACATTAAAATATATTTAAATTGATTAATTCATCATATAAAAAGATAAAATGTAAGAAACAATTTTTTGTTACAAATACAAATAAAAAAATTTGAATGAAATGCAACGTTTCATTTATCGAAGTACAATATTCTAAATGTAACAATGTAAGTACAATGTAACAAATTCTAAAATATAAGAACAGGACGGATATCTCTTTTGTAAGTTGATAGAGAATATTTTTACTTTCAATTGAAACATAAATTGTTAAAAAAAATTATTAAAATCTATTCAGAATAAAAATAACCTGTAGCTGGCACTTAGAATTCTTTACATAGAGCAATATCTGGCATTGCTTCATTAGAGTGTGGATAATGAAAAGTTTTTGATTTAAGCATGGTAAAAATTTAAGCAAGCAATATTGTAGAGAGAGAAAACATCATCGAACCATATTTTCTAGTGAAAACACCATATCTTGATAAAAATGAAAAATGCTTTTAAAAGTTATCATAAGCACCACAGTGCATACATCAGCATTTTTATAGGAGAGACCTTTAAATTACCATTTAAAATATCTGTATAATAAATTTTTTTATATATTTTATAAATTAAAGTTGTAATTTCTAAATTGTAAAAAAAAAAATTCTGTTAACAGGTCCCCTCACTTTCGGCTGCCATAGCCTAGACTGTTCAGGCAAGGCTGAACTAGATCAGCCTTGCTACATGTAAATTTGGAATAAGCGTGCATAATAAATAATCCCTTTAAATGGTCAGAAAATAATATTAAGCACAACAAAATATTTTTTAAATACATCAACTAAGATAATTTCAATTTTTAAATTATTTAAGAGGGGAGCCTAAAATGCATTAACAAAGAGTTCACAGGAAAAAAAGAAGTTTTCTTTTTCAGGTAAAAAATAAATAAATAAAAGCAACAAAACGATATAAAACGATATTGTTCTTACTAGTTGGTACCACGCCAAAAAATAAAGCTGCCGTGTCATACTTCAGAAGAGCAAATAATTATCAGCAAAAATACTTATATGCTCAGTGGTGCAGATAAAGACAGGGTGGGAGTTTGAGAGAAAAAGGTTCAAGAATTTCAAATTTCCGGAAAGTAAATTATTCTTCTATTATGAAAAAAAATTCAACCATATTTAGCATAAGAATTAATGCTGCAACTGATCATATAAAACTGTAAAACAATGCAATAAGGAAAATTAAATAAAAAATTTTAAGCTAAAAATTTATTTAAAAAAAAAAGATTTAAAAAAGCATTGCAGTTTACAATTGAGGAAAAAATATAAACAATGTAAAAAATGAACTTTCAAAATCCTCCAAAGTCACTTTCATTACTGTCACAGACAAATAAGTTCAAGATTTCATCATTTGCCATATTAATACAACTAAAAGAATCCTCATCAGAATCACCCCCCCCCCACTGCGCTTGATGATGCAAAACAGCTGCGTGATAGTCTTGGTGGGTACAGCAGCCCAGGAGTCTAAGGCCCACCTGCTGATAATTTTGTAGCTTGCTCTCTTCATCGCTCTACTAGCAGTATAAGTATGAGAATCCCTTTCCTCCTCACACGACCACTTTTACTACTTTTTCCTAACTTCATTTTTAAATGCCTTGTTGATTGTTATATCAACAAGGGTTATATCACTACTGGGTTGCAACTTCTTTGTCAAGTCCCCTGGGATAATAGCTAGTTGTTTCTTCTCTATGAGTAGTCAGAGAGTCCATGATAAGGAGACTTGGGTGAAAAAAAGGAGCCCTTTTGCCATTTATATGCAACGTCTAGCCACTCCAACCTTATACTCTCATTCATTCACCCTTTTTCATTTGCATATACAGAGATTTACGAAAGGAAATGACTTTTTGGAATAGTTTTTTTAAAGATAACCAGTCTTTATTTCTCCCTGGTGGCAGAACAGGTCAACATACAAGTGAAGCTAGATTTTTCATGGCCTGTAGTTTCAATGAAAACTGATTGTTTATCTGTTTTGTTCAGAGTGTGAGAAGAAGATGATCAAATGTGAAGGGCACTTCATTTGATTATTAGTGAGATTAGACACCCTCACAATATGTTGCACAAAATCTAAAAGTTGTTCATTTTCAGTTTCCAGTCAACAGGCACTGTTGTTCGTGCTCTTATAGATAAATTTTGATGCTTTGCGAAACGAAAACACAATGAAGAGCAAGCAGAAAATGAGGAAATACCCATATTTTGGCAATAAATTTTGCATGCAGCCTCATACTAATGGTCAAAACTGCATGACCTTTCTCTCTTTCACTAAGCACTCATTTTTCCAGTTTGTGTTCAAGTACATGATACTTGGTTGTTCTGCTTCTCCTGGTTCTTTTTCTTAGGAATTTTTCGTTTTTTCCTTTCTCCATCGAAGGATGCAGTGTTCGCCTATCTCATATTCTTGGCTCGCTGATCGATTGCCGATTTCTTCAGCCAGCTTAATAAGAAAAAGCTTTATGCTGGCAATGTAACTCTTATTCTTTCTTGAAGTCATTACACTGATGAAAAAGTTAAATGATAATCAATAGTAAATGATAATAGGAAAAATAATAATGAAGCAACTAATAACAAATTGACTAGTAACAACAGAATAACTAATAGTAACAAAATAAGAAATAATCAAGAGCACATCAAAAACATTCTGAAGAAGAAATGAGCTTCACTTTCACAATCTTCGGGGTGGAATTTTAGTGGGTAGAATGCTCTCTGCAATGGAAATAGTGCAATATGACTCAGCTTAGAAAGAGTAAAGAAACTGTTTAAAAGAGGAGTGTATACCCCACCTCCTTCACTTGTCATTTCTACTGGAGCTGTTTTGGAGAAATATATCAGTTATTTTGAAAGGGGTTGGGTAAAAAGGGATACTTCCTTACGTATTAGCTCCAATTACAATTGCCAAGACGCTAAGTGGATTTCTAGCTTACGATCTTTCTTTAAGCAGAGAATGGATACAAGATACATACTCATCAAATTGATTTTCTTATGCAATGTTTTTTTAATAATTATTTTGTTTATTTATTTTCTTGCAAGTCGCTGCCAAAAGTTGCTAAGAATTGTGGATTGTTCTGCTGCAGATCACGATATTGACAAAAATTTAATCCACTTAGTTATTAGTTTTTTCAATAAAATTTTTCTCTCAAACAATTATTCTGCCATAAATAAGTTTTCTTGATAAATGTTTTTGCTACCAAAAATTCTTTTGTCAGAAACGCCACATGTAGGAAAAAAACAACTTTTTTTGGATAGAGCAGCGGTGCTTTCGATGAAAAATACAATGCATTCAAATACCACTTTGTAAAAGAAGTTCTTGACATGAAATTGGCGTTCTTTCAAGTGAAATATTCAAGCATTACCCTCATGAATATTGAATAGCACATACGTTTAAGTTCAAAGAGAACACTTTTCATGTAAATAAAAAGAATATCAATAAATAAAATAAAATGGATTGAAACAGGAACTCATTATCTTTCATAGATTTAGTTAAATTCAAACCTGACAAAAAAACTTTTTAAAATAAGATGTAAAATTGCATAAGATGTAAAATGACCAGAGTATAATATATGCAAACTTAGAAACACATTTAAATAAGGAAATAAAATTTCCATTTATTATTTATAATAAGCAGATAATGTTAATTTAAACTACCTATAATTTTTTTTCAAGTTAGACTAAGATTCATGTTGGTATTTATAAAACAGGATTGTGTTAAAATTTCCCTTTTTTTTTGGTTGATTTGTTTGGGGGAAGGGGGGACGGAAAGGTTCAAAACCATAGTTATAGACTTATGTCAGCAAATTTTGAATTTATTTTTACTTTAATTGTGTATTCTACTTTCTACACTGTTTACTATACTTTCAACCTTTTCTTTTTATTAAACTTCATTTGCAAAGACAATGTTAAAGTTAGAAAGTGAATATAAAAAGCAGCATTTGATTTATAACTTAGTAGGCAAAAAAATTTTCCCCAACGGAAATTTTTTTTAAATTAATGCAATAGAAGATACAAATTAAGCCAAATAAAAATTCCAGCTTCTACCTTTAATTTTAAATCTCAGTAATTTTATCAAAATAAACAAACTGTAGAGCAAAATTAATCCCTTAGAATACATATATGGAATAATATTCTTAAAAAATTTAATCTTCATTTGTAACAAACAAACTTCGGAGCTTAGCTTCCTTTAAAAAAAAATAATAATTTCTAATAAAATTTGAAGTAAGTTCAAAGGCTTTAAGTAAAAGGTTTTCATGTTATAGACTAAGGCCTGTACAGTAAAAAAAACTATCTTATAACTATGTACCAAGTTAAGAGATATCAGAAAACATGCTTTCTCTTAAACTTAATATAAAAGATAAATACCATAGATAAAAAAAAATGTGTAAGACATAAGTATCATTTTTATAAGAATTAATTTAATACATACTTGTATTATTGCTTCAAATAAACTGTTCATCATTAAATATTCCAAAAGAGTATTTTGGCTAACATTTTCAACTGCCTAGGAAAAAAAATGTTCAAGATATTTGAAATATGTACAATAAAAAAGCATAATTGATTAACACTAAGATATAGCTTTAAAAAATTGAATGTTGGAAAGTGAGTATCTGAAAAAGAATATTCAACCATCAATCATTCTAGTGGAATATACTACACCTACTTCCAATAAAAAAACATTAGGAATAATTTCATAAATGGGAGTCTGTTTAGAGTTTAAGATTCTATAATTTAATAATTAAAGTTCAAAAATGCTTAAACTTTAATATCAACTATAATAAAAATACACAGCTTCGAGCTGTTATGTTATTTTATGTATAAAATTAAATATATTTGCATGTTTTGTAAGATTTCAAAATGCTGGAACATTAAAGGCAACATAAAATTTAGTACATAATTAATGTATTAAAACTGTAACAAGGCTTTCAGTAAAAAATTTGCTTTAAGTTTATGGTCCTCTTATGGTCCTGAACACCAAAGTTCATCTTATGATCTGGAAGTTAAGAAATCCCATTTAACTAATGAAATGAAGAGATAAAATTATGAGATTGTGGGGAGAGTAGATATCAACCATGTCAACTTTCATCTATGAAAAGGTACCCCACCATAGATTCAAGTTAACATGTCTTATATACTAGAGAATTGGAATTATATTACTGTAGTGGTAGAAGCACTACAGTACTCCCCCACCTTCTATATATACCCATTATATCTGTGATAGAATTTGATGAACGGATACAACTAGTTGATTCATTGCTGTTTTTGTGAGAAGTCGGGAGAGCTGTATTAAGATCACCGTACTTTTGAGTGCTGATCGTAAGAACTGTATTAAGTTCACAGTTGTGGTTGCTCTTGTACTGCCATTAGCAGTCAAGTGTAAGTAGGCCGACGTTGTGTGTGATTGAGACTGAGAAGCAACAGAGCGAGGATGAGGATAATGTTCATCACAAGTAGCAAGTCAAATGTTCAATGCTGACCATCCATCGAAGTAGGCGTGTTCGTTTCACGTCCGAGTTACCAATGTGGGGAGAGTAGATATTGACCATTTTAACCTTCATCTATGAAAAGGTGCCCGACAATAGCATCGAGTTTACTCATTTTCTATAGTAGTGAATAGGAATTATATTATTGTAGTAGTATATACACTACAAGATTCTTGTTTAAATGTAGAAAATAATATGTATGTTAAGTTGGGTTTTATTGGTAAATACAGTGGGAAACAAAGTTCTGTATTATCTGAAATGGAAATCTTTTAAAGATAAAATATAATTTTTAAAAAAAAACATGCTCTACATGAGTTATCAGAACAAGGTTACAGACATTTGAAAGGACTTTATCAATCGAATTATAGTACTAAGTTAGACAGTGAAAATAGCTCTGAACATATCACCAAAGGTATATCAATCTGAACAAAATTTAAAATTATTGTTTGTTCATTATTAAAATTAAAATTATTGCTTGTTCCTAATTAAGCTCCTTTTAAAAATAATTTAAAGAGGAAAAGAAAAAAAAAGATTTCTAACATCAGTTCTAACATAAGTAAAATTATACCCTTTAACAAACATTAACACTAAACAAAAAAAGTTACAGAAATATCACAGTATACAATAATTACTGCAATAAATAATTCTGTACACAAAATAGATGAGGGAAAAAAGTATAAAGTTTGGTAAAATAATATTGCAACAAATAATAAATTGAAAATAAGCCCCAATTTGTTATACAATTAGAATTAGCATTAATACTTACGGTGACTAGGACTAAGAGAAACTTCAGAACTAAACTTTTTAAACTGGGTGGGTAATCATTAATTAGATATTGAGACAGCTGTTGAATTAGTATCTAAAGGATGAGAAGAAAGGAGTAATTATTATAATAATAAACAAATCATTCATACATATATAAAACAAGGCATTATAACAGGAAATCACAATGATGTGAATAAAAAAAGAATGTAACTTCCAGTAAGGGGTAACTCTAAATGAAGGACACTTTTATTTACAGGCAGTGGCGTATCTAGGGTATGGCAAGTAAGGCGAATGCCATGGGCGCATTATTTCAAAAAGGCGCAAAATCAATCAACATAAAAAAATTTTATTGAAAAATTTTATTAAGTTTTTTTTTTAAATTTTCATATATATATATATATATATATATATATA
>NC_092215.1:7562035-7622388 GCF_043381705.1 Parasteatoda tepidariorum | reverse complement strand
CTTGCCTGAAACTATACATGAACTTCGTTCCTTCTTAGGAATGGTTAATTTCTATCGAAATTACATAAAGAATGCCGCAAAAACTCAAGCTCCTCTGCATGAACTTTTGAAGGGATCTACAAAAAAGGATCGACGCAAAGTACCGTGGACTGATGCAACCAAAGAAAGTTTTGAAAAATGTAAACAAGATATTGCTCAAGTAGCGTTAATGGCCTATCCCAATTCGGATTACCCTCTGGCACTTCTCACAGATGCTTCTGATTGGGCTATTGGATCAGTAATTCAGCAAAAAGAACCAAATGGTTGGAAACCTATTGCATTTTTTTCAAAAAAGCTCAATGATGCCCAGAAAAATTATAGCGTCTACGACCGCGAACTTTTGGGTATATACTTATCTATTAAACATTTCAAACACTTACTTGAAGGTCGTGATTTTAAAATATATACCGACCACAAACCTTTAATATACGCATTTAAACAAAAGAATAATAAAGCCTCTCCAAGACAGCTAAGACATTTGCAATATATTTCACAGTTCTCTACTAACCTATGCCATATAAGTGGTCAAAACAATGTGGTTGCAGACAGGCTTTCTAGAATAGAAGACATCGATTCACCTGTTATTGATTTTGACCAGCTAGCAGATGCACAAATTAATGATGATGAACTGCAACAGTTAAAATTACATTCCAATTCATTAAAATTTAAACAACACCAGCTACCATCAGGAAAACTCTTATATTGCGATATTTCTACTTCAAATATTAGACCATTCATACCTAAAAACTTTCGGATGAGAATGTTTAGTGCAATTCATGGATTAGCTCACCCTGGAATCCGCAGTACCGTAAAAGAAATGACTAAAAGATTCATTTGGCCAGAAATAAAAAAAGATGTTAGACAGTGGGCTCAAACATGCATTGACTGTCAGAAAAATAAAATCACAAAACATACAAAATCTGAATATGCACAATTTCAAGCACCGGATGAAAGATGTAGTGTAGTGCACATTGACTTAATTGGCCCTTATTCACCTTCTAACGGATATACCTACTGTTTGACGTGTATTGATAGGTTTACCTCTTGGATGGAAGTGGTACCGCTATCAAATATCACTGCTGAAAGTATCGCAAAAGCATTCTATGAAAATTGGATTACCCGATTTGGTGTTCCTTCTCGCGTTATTACTGACAAAGGAACTCAGTTCATTTCAGAACTATTTCGAAATTTGGCTTCATTATGTGGTGTAAAGATAAACCACACAACTTCTTACCATCCTCAAAGTAACGGAAAAATTGAGCGCTTACACCGCACATTGGTGTCATAACTCTCTCCGCTGGACAGAAACATTGCCAACAATTCTAATGGGTTTGTGAGCTGCAATGCACGATGACTGTAAGTTTACAATAGCTGAAATGGCTTATGGTAAAACTATTAAGTTACCTGACAAATTTTTTGAAGAATCTGAATTGCCAATATCTAATGATAATTTTGTTAATAATCTTCGAAATCAGATGGCACTCTTGAAGCCCTATCAATCCAAATTAAAATGTAAACAAAAAATTTTCATCCCGAAAGATTTGCATATTTGTTCGCATGTGTTCCTCCGGATCAACAAAGTAAAAAAACCACTTGAACCCCCATATGAAGGACCCTTTTTAGTATTACAAAGAAACGCAAAATATTTTCTAATTTCAATTAAAAACAAGCAAGTTAATGTCTCCATCGGTAGACTAAAACCTGCGTATGTGTTGCAACCTGATGAAACTTTGCCTCCAACTTCAGAAAATGATCTTGCATCCGTTCCAGTGCCAAGTAAAGAAAAACAAGTAGAACAACAACCTGAGAAAAGAACACGTTGTGGAAGACGAGTTAGACTTCCTGTTCGATTTAAAGACTTTACTGACTCTTATTGAAATGTTTACTTAAATGTTATGTTTTGTTCTTTATGTTTTCCCTCTTGATTTACATAATTTGTATAAAAATTAAGCGTATTAATATGTATTCTACTCGTGTACTACAAGTAACTACAAGTGTACTACAAGTAACGTAACTTCATTACTGGTAGGGGAGTGATGTCGGGTTGGTAACCTCGTCACATTGTGGTAGTGATGTCGGGTTTTTAACCTCGTCACACTGTGGTAGTGACACCTATAGATAAAATCAAGAAACGCTTCCGAAATAACTTCTACTTACACTTCAGACGGGGATTCCCCGTAATATGTAAACACTCAAGTGAGCAATTTAACTGGGAAAAATAAAGATTCGATTACAAAAAGTTGTCTCTTGTTATTTGCAGTTTTTAAAGAATATTATTACTTTAAATATAGTAAGCCGCTACAAACACTAGACAAGATTAAAATGGTAAATGATACACCTTTATCTAGTAAACTAGTATCTACCATTTATTCTCTCATAAATCTTAACCATAAAAGAAATCTGCATGAAAAGCAAGAATAGAGTAAAACATTATCCAGTGTTACACTATCATGCTACATACATTTTCAACTAAAAAAATCTCAATTTATGTATTAAATTATAGCCGCATTTATTGCAAAAGTAATTTTAAACATACATTACCACGCACGTTCTCACGTTTAATTGCTATTGATAAAATCCGTTATTAATTTAGTCTGAGTTTTTCGTTCGTTGAAAAGGGAACGAAATTTTGCTGCTTTCTCTAAAAGTGATTAAACTTCGAAAATCAAATTAAGGTCATTCCCCAATGAAATGCGTTAACAATTTTAAAATGTTCTGAAATAGTTTGGGAAATAGGGAAAATGGATCTCAAAGAAAAGTTCGTTAAATAGAAAATTCACTTCGCTATTTAGAAGTTATTTTACGAAGAAATTTCCAAAATGTTCTTGGTCCCTCGAAAAAATTCGCAAAATAGAGAAATTCGGAAAATGAAAGTTCGTTAAATAGAAGTCCGACTGTATATATATATATATAAAGAGAGAGAGAGAGAGTTAGGGGGGGGAATTAAAATAAAGCACATACAACATTTAACCTTTTCACCTGTGCTCGAAAAGAAAGCATCGTTTTCTGAGGAACTCTTTGTCACAGGGGCAGTGAAGTATGAAAGGGAACCGCTAATCGTAAACAAAGTAGGTGACGATCGTCAAACAATTCAGATTAAATATAATTTGGTAATGTTCATGAATACATTCACGATAAATATTAAAATAAATAAATGAAAAAAATATCTTTTTCTTTTCTGCCTTTATATTTACGACGATTTCGTCAAAAACAAAAACCAAATTTTCATTACAATATCACAATTTAAAGAATAATGCTTAGTTTTTAATAATTATTATTACTCCCTTTGGTAACTTTTTAATACATTCCAATAAAAATATTTATAATTTTTAACAAAATCCTTTTACGAAAAGTCTTTTGACCACATATATAATTTCAAATGAATTTAAAATTTTCGAAAATGAAGCTTATCATTGCTTCACAACAAGTCAAAGCTGTAATAGAAAGAATTTAAGTTATAGCTAATACGGAAAAAAAAGACAAAATATAAGCTCATTATTCATTTTAAAAAATTATGGAGAATTTAATTTTTTCTCTCTTTTCAGTGTATTATGTATTTCATTTTTTTCAATTAAAAATGAAAAATAAGGCATAAACTAAACATAAAATTATTTGAAGAAACGAAGAAAAAAAACTTTTTTTTCAGGTATAAATGATTATAAAATAAACAGTTTAATAATGTTCATTCAAAAGGGTTAGTCACGCATAAGAGTTTTAAGTTTTAAAGTTCACAATCTCATAAAGAAACAAGATATTATTTATAAGACTTTAGACTTTATTGAAACTAACACAGAGTCAAACTATAATATTGCGTAAGGAAAAAAAACACTGAAATAGCCTCAAAAAATCATGGTTATATATAAAAATAAAATAATTCACTAAATAAAATAATTTAAATTATAAAGGTATAGACTATATACTAGTACTAAGAATGTATGTTGTTATTATGTACTAGTGTAAGTTATGCCATAGTTCAAATGTTTATTTAGCCTGTACTATGTATGATGTTATAACTCTTGAGTTGTAAATATATCGATATAAATCAATGTCTTTTTCCTCTGCAATGCATAACGTATTTATTTAAAATCATGTACTTTTCAATAATAAGAACAGAAAACAAATCCTAAAAATATTTATTGATTTTTATTTAGAATAGTTTACTTTGATATTCATTTCAATTTAAAATAATTTTTTTAAAAAAATGCTTTTCGACTTAGATTATTTGATATTATTTATGTATATTTGAAATTACCATACATTAAAACTAAGCTATAATAAAGAAGCCGAATCTTTCAATTTAAAATATTTATCTATATGAAAAAATTACCAAATATATAACAGACTAAAAAAATGAAAGGCGAAAGAACGAAACTTAGGATGTTTAAAAGTAGGTGAAAAATGTGAAGAAACTTTTCCCCTCTTATGTCTAAAGGAAAGTCAGACCTCCCATAGTGCATCCCACCATGACTTTACTCTCTCTTTTGAAGATGTCCCCCGTTCTTAAACTGGAAAAGATTTATAAAAAAAGGCCAGAATGCAGAGAATCCATGATCCCTGCATAAATTTTTATTTTCTTTATTTTTCCACTACCATAAGCAAAGAGAAAAGATAAACAATTTGTTCCTCCTCTTCATATCACATTGCAAGACTGTAGTCCCTCTAAAAAGGCAATTAACTGGGGAGGAAATGGATGGAACCCCTTCAGGCAGAGATAGCTCTTTGGTGATGACCAGGGGACAGAGAAATGTAAAAACCATAGGGTGTCTCATGCTTGTAAATCTTCAATTTCATCAGGGGTTAAAATCTCTTTGAAAAACGTTTTCGGAATCTGTTGAATAGATTTCAAAAAGAACCCCTGCTGTAAATTAGCGTAAATCCTTCCAAAACAGGAAATGTTTGACACCCATGGTGGGAACCACCTCCGCAAAAGTGTGAAATACTAAAAATAGGAGGTGCCTCTGCCTGGCTCATCAACTAATTTGAACCAATGAAGGGATTTAACAATGAATACACCCCACTATTTTGAAAAATAAAGGCAGGCGTAATTATAAGTTGTTAGGTGTTCACGCTCATATGAAAAATTCTGCTCGTTCTAGCTGTTATTTCAAAATTTAATTCAAGAGAATAAATATTTAAAGTCTTTGGGATTTTGGAATTTTATAATCTAATTTGATGGGTTACAGCTTTTTATAATTCATTCAACTATTTAAGTGGTAGGATTTTCATCCTTGATTGTAAGTAATCATTGATTTTTTGGTATTAATAATTATATATTGTATAATTAAATACTTGTTAATGCTTGATTATTAAAAATAATATGTAATAAAAAAACAACAAATGTTGACATTTCAAATGCTATTGAGGACATAATTTTTTAAATTTCCTGAAAATTAATTGCGATAGGTAAATAATTTTGTGTATATTAAGTAAGTAACATTCATTAAGTTCAGCAGCTGCCAACTACCTAAAAATGTTTTTCTTTTTATTCATTAATAGATAAATTTTGAATTTAACCACT
Organism: Parasteatoda tepidariorum; assembly: GCF_043381705.1. NCBI lineage: Eukaryota > Metazoa > Arthropoda > Arachnida > Araneae > Theridiidae > Parasteatoda > Parasteatoda tepidariorum. The sequence goes on along the minus strand of NC_092215.1, from coordinate 7,616,831 downwards.
CGAAAAGTGCGATTTTTTTTCTTCCTTTGAATGGTTAGATTGAGAAACATATCGTCAGTTGCTGGCATTTTCTTAAAAATTTTTTTTACAGAAGTATTACTCACTCACAATTTTTATTATATTCTGATGCTTTAAATGTGAATTTCAATAATCCTACAACCTACAAATTGAAAAAAAAAAGAATTTTTTAATTTTTAAAGCCATGTTTGTTTTGAATTTTTAAATTATATTTATTTAACATTTATCAAACTGTCTTCGAGTTATGGAGCACGCTTCCTTATTTCTCGGACACAAAATTTTGAAAATCTTTCTCCTATATTTTTTCTTTTATTTCAGATTGCCATTTTCTTCCTTTCCTTGAAAAAAAAATAGATTAAATAAATACTACTCTTTTAATTTTATATAAATGAATTTCAATTTTATATAGAGAATTTTTCATTTTTTTTTTCTTAATTAAATATACCAGAACGTATTCTGGTCTATTTCTTTACCTCTTGCCTTTTTTTTTTTTTAACTGTTTGCAAAATAATTATTTCTAGATATTCTTAAAACTAAAACGTTAACTTCCTCTAATTTATTTCTCAATGAAGAATGTATTATTGTCGCTATTAGTGTTTTGTATGTATTTATGCGTATATTCTTTCATGCTATCTGTTATTAATGTTTGTGAAACTTAATTATATTACGAGCATCGGTCTTTTTTTATTGAACAGTAAATAAACTAGCCAAAATATATCTTTTGATTGCAGCTATTTTATTTGTAACTATCACAACAAATCGTAATTATTTGCACTGTGATGTTTAATGAATTTATTATATCACGATTATTTTATTGTTTTGATGTTGGCGAAGCGTGATTATTGAAAAAAATCAAATTCCTTCAGTTTTAATTTTGAAAATGTTGGGTAATCATCCGGTTATATAATAGTTCTTCTTTAACTCAGAGCTACGTGTGCGCGTATTTTTGTTACCAAATTCTATTTTTAAAGCTTTAAAATATAATAGTGCTTAATTAAACAACTTGTTAGAATTTTTATTGACAGTTGAAAAAACGCAATAGAACCTTCTATAAATATGGTAGAAAAGGTATTTTTATTTCTTACCAATGAGGATTTCGAATACACGTGAATGCATAACAATTAAAAAGAGATAATTTTATTGTTATATTTAATATTTATTTATTTATCAATTCGTTTTTTTTTTTTTTTAAATTTTTTTTTAAAATTCAATGCAATTTTTTTGCAATATTGTCGAATACTTCAAACAATGCATTTATTTTGCATTGGACAAAAAAAAAATTTAAAAAAAAAAAAAAGAATATTAATATTTTAGGAAGGGCGCCAGTAAGAGATTTGCCATAGGCGCTTCTTTCCATACATACGCCTCTGTTTGCAGGACGATTGTCTTTGTCCTGGGTTGATTAAGAACCTTAACAGATTTACCTCCTAATTGAGTACACTATTAAAGGAAACCAGAAATTTTTTCCAAAAAGTAAGATAGAGGTAGAGGAATGTAAAATAAAAATTGAAAATTTCTTTGCTAGGCTGTTTATCTCTCTCTTATATCATGATTGTTGCTTCTGAGTAAGGAGAGACCAATATATACTGAAAAAAGCGGCATTATTGCAATCACAAGAAATTTTACATTAAAGGAATTCTTGTGAATAGATAGAGAAGATCCCTTACTGCTCAGGAACTTCTTTTCAGATTTTGTGGGGAGCGAGGTTCAATTATGAAATAAAAAGGGTAAAATGTTTGGACTATTCAGTAAGAACAGTGGTTTTCTTATTTAAAAAAAATTCCCATGTGTTACGAAGGGACCATTTTAATTATTTTAAGTTCTTGTATGGGTTGTTTCTAGTCCATAAAAAGTGGAGAAGTGTAGTTTTATGCTTGCATATCGTTTTACATGTTATCTATCATGGTTTCAAAGTAGATAAAATTAATGGCAAAAGAAAAAGTTGACATAATTGATCTAGCACATAATGAAAAGCTAAGTTTGAGAGACTTAAGATAGAAACTTGTAATGAATAAAACAAAGTATAAGTGAAAAATAAGCTAAATGGTAGAAAGGAAATAGCAAATGAACATTTTAAAACTTTCAAATTTAGAAAAACTGAAGCAGGAAACATTTATTGAAGCTAGAATTATTGTTCTAAGGATATTGTCCTGTAACAACAAGAAATACTACTGTAAAATGGAGTACTAATATAAAAAAAGGCAAAAGAAATTTTGGAAAGTCAGAGGCTACAGGTCAAAGCATCAAATGGAAGGTGCAACAATTTTAATTAAAAGTGTACATTTTTTTTTTTTTTACTATCTGGGGCGAAGAAAAACTAGCAGATATTCAATATGAAGCATGAATAATTAACAAATTTTTCTTGATAAACATGTAAGTAGAGTTTTTGTAAAGTGAATACAGATTTAAAAATACAGTCAAAATTGTGTGAGTTCTGTTCTAACAATATTTTTGATTTAATGAGAAGATTTTCATAATTTCATTAATTTATTTTTATTTTACTGCAGCTATCAGAGAAAACAATTCTGGTGTACACGGAAATTTTTTTTTTAAAAAGAATTTATAAACACACTTTTAGTTCAATTTATTATAAACTTGTGTAAGAGCAATAAAGATAATGAATGAAAATTTTCTGATATGTCTTGCCATGAACCACATAACTAGTTGAAGCTATTGAGCTATGTTCCACATCAACAGGTGCTAGTTATAGACGTTATGTAGAATAATGTTCTACATCAAACAATTGTTACAGATGAGTACAAAGTCCAATCACAAAAAACTTAAATATTTTCCTTCAGCGTGAATAAAATAGCAGGTAAGCCTTTTCCGATTTTTAAACAAATTCTAGTTTATTTATGCATATTATTAGTTGTTATTTTAGATAATTTCTGGTGCCTTGCAGTTAAGATTACAATTTTAACCAACCCCTATATTGTCTTTATTGAGTTCAATTACATTCCTAGAGTTAAAAACAATTTTAAAATCATAGTTATAGAAAGAAAAGAATCAGAGTTTTGAGCTTCTTATGAGAGCGTCATTTTAAAAATTCAGTGTCATTTGATAATTGAAAAAAGAAAAAAAAATGTTTGAAAAGAATATGAACATTTCAAAAATTTATCATACTTACTTTTTTTTACATAATTTAAATGTTTTTCAAGCAGTTCTTCCATTCATTTTTTTAAAATTATTTTTAGTTGATACTTTTCAAGCAGCTATGATGAAAATCATCACGTCTGTCACCATGATTTCCATTATTTTTACATATTCTAGATGAGAGGTTCTTAAACTGTGCTCCACAAAATATTTAAGAAATAGGACATAAAAAAAAGTGAAAAAAATGAAATACACTTTAAATTTAGAAAAAAAAAGGAACTTTTTTTATATTATGATTTTTTACCCTCTTACTCTTTATACACATCAAATTACTTAACAAAAATTGGATGAAAATGATGACTGATCCAAGCATTCTTTTTGGACAAATAAATCACATCGTATGGTCCAGAATTCCTTGGATGCCAGTAACATAAAATTATTAAAAACATATAAACATATTGCTTCTACCAGCAAAGTATTTCTTAATCTCTAATTTAAAGGTGTTTATCAATATTATTTACTTATAACCCTTTCTTATTATGTTTGAGATTTGTCCAAAGGTTAGAGTGCTTAAGAAGGGAAAAAGTGTCAGCAAGATAGTAGTATTATAAAACCTCCAAACAATGGTTCCTTGTGAGACTGTGTCTATGTAACTTGTTTTAAGAGGTGACTACTATCTGGATTTATCATTGAACTGATAGTTTAAAAAAATAAAACAAAAAGATTTAATTAACTTAAATAATGATCCAAAACAAATCGCAAGCAGTAGATTTAATCCACTAAATTACTGATCTTACAATTATCACTTTTTAATTTAAATGGCATTAACTTGCAGTTTTCCTCAGTCATTTAGTGAAGCTTATTTTTACAGGCTTAGTCCTATTTTTACTACTGTAAATAACTTTGGTATTCTACTTTAATGTGAGGGATTTTTGCTTGTAATTGATACTTGTATCTGATTGTTCATTTATTATATTGAAAGCGGCTAACATATATTGGTTAGGTGCATGCATAACTTACTACTACCTTGCAGGTGGGAGTAATTTCGTGGAATCACTTAAAATGAAAGTTTATGGAAGAAGCACCAGGAATCGCAACTCATTATGAATGCTAGAATAAGATTAGCTTGATTCATGAAGACACCCATGTAAGATATAGGTTATTTTTGTATAGGTTATGTGTGGAATGAAACTGTCAAATTGTATCTATGTTTTGTTTCTGCTTAAATCTCCTCTAAAAAATTGTTCTTTAACAATAACTTTAATATACTAACTATTAAGAAACAATATGTTTAGCAATGATCAATTGAAATTATTGCAAGCTAGAAATGAATAAGTGAAAGAAGTTTACTAAAATACATTTTGAAGCGAATTTATGCTAGCAATGGGCAGACAAGTATATACATAAACGCCGTTGGCGAAAAATGTGTCATTGCAGAAATCTTTTTACTATTACAAAAAAGAAAAAAATTCATTCATTTATATGTTTTTTACTACCACTGCAAATGAGATTTAAAATGACATTCACATGATTTAAAATTATACACAGTGATTGCTATTTGGGACATTAAAGATCACGCATCGTGTTTTGTATTCTCATGATTTAATATCAGATATCGCGTCTTGTAATCACTCAATTTAAAAGCCACTCTTATGATTTGTGTTCAAGAAACTTAAAAATTACACATTGGAATTTGTATACATGTTATCTTACAATCAACATCGAGATTAGAACTCACACGATTTTAAAATCAAAAATCTAGATTCGTATTAATGCAATTTTAAAATCAAACGTCAAGATTCATATTCACATTATTTAAAATTCACGAATTAAGATTCCTATCCACACAATTAAACATAAGAGCATATTAAAGTTTAACATAGCTTAAAAAAATAAAACGTTAAAACTTACTTGCATTTGCCCCTCTGCAGAACTGAAACCTAAAAGAATGTCTATGATGTCAAAACCAAATTCACTAGGAGTTTTCCTATAGACACCATGAACAAGGGCACACATGGTCTATTATAAAAATAAAATACAAGTCTTTAAACAAGTTTCACTATTTAGTATAAAAATAAATGCATTAACAGTTTTAAAAGAAAAGAGAGAATAATAAAATTATAGAAGAAAAAACACTGTCAAGAGTTGTTTCAGATATATTTGCTTCAAATTTTATGACACAATTATTTGATTGACTTAAATAGGAGTCTCTTTTTCTATAATAATATAGATTTTCTATTAAAAAAAAATTCACAAATTAAGTAAATCTTTAGATTTTTCTTTAATTTAAAAAACAATTTTACTTCTTTTTAACCAGGTAAAACAAACTAAAGGTATGTATCACTCTTAATTTTAGCAACCCAAAAGGGTTTAATTTTAAATAATAAAAATTAATCTGCTGCCTCAAATTCAAATATTTTATATATATATATAAAGAAAGAAATCTATATTGTACACAAAGCCCATAAGTTAACCCTTCTTAATTTAAATTATAATTCCTAACTATTATTTTTCTATATCAAGCCTCCATCCTATACATTAAGATAACTATTAATGTACTCATAAAAAAAGAAATTTTAAATGAAATTATTTCATGACTTATAATGTGAAAAAAATTACAATTCATAAAGTGTTAACACATGTGAATCAGAGACAGCTTTATAACTCACTAGCAAAAAAAACTTTTTTTATTCAAAGACAATGCATATGATTAAATAAATATAAAGATAAGTAGAATTTTTAAAAATTTTGTTAAAAAAAAGCAACTATATTTAAAAAACAAAACAAAATAGAAGCAGTAGCAATTAAGTAAGAAAAAAAATCTGATGAAGAAGAGTTCTCACAAACATTAAGAAAACAATTAAATGACTCAGTATTATAAAAAAGGGAAAATTAGAATGAATTCAAAGAAAAAGGCCATAGTTACCTGTAAAGCATTCATGCAACGAATTTGATTTCCATCCATTAGTATTCGAACACAGTGATGAAACAAGTTGTTAATGGTGTCCTAAGCATAAGATATGTTGAAGATGTTTACATAAAATGAGGGAAATTACATTTTTCTTACAAAATATAATATTTAGTTTGGTATAACTTGATATTAAAAATTATTCAGTATATAATTTTAAACACAACTCAATAAAATTTATAAAAAAGATTCATTTCATAAAGTGCTGTTTTAACAAAACACTAAAAAGAACCATATTCATAGAATATTGTAAATTATTTTCCAAGTTATTTTACACAAGATAATAATATAAGATAAAATCACTTTTTGTATTGTTTACTAGGGAAGCAACAAATATTATTTTATTTATTTGCTTAAAAAATGAAAATTTTTGTTGTTACATCCATTTATTGATTAGTGTAGTTTAGCTATATCACCACTTCTAAAAGGAAATGTGTTGCATTATACTATTTATAATTTTATAATAGTTTAATGAAGAAAGTGGGTGATTAGAACATTGAACCTCTATAATTCAAAGTTGGTCAGATTTCAATTTCGTACTAATTTTTTTGTCAAAATAGTAAGAGGAAACATAACATAAACTTTTGTTTCTTACTGCATTCTGTTTAAAATTTGCTAAATTATAACCACAAAGTAAGATTTTTCCATATGTATTTCCTTGACAGGTGGCTTTGGTATTTCATATCAAATATGCCTGCAGAAGCAATGAATGACACTCGATACACAGTTTTTACAATTTACAATACATAAAACAAATTGCAGAAATAAACAAATTTTACAATAAATAAATAAAAATTACAACTGATAAAAAAAACTGCAAAGTTGAAGAAAAATGGGATTTTAACAAAAAATATGTTGTCCCCCAAATACCCATTCCACTACCCTCACATTAATAAGGCAAAGTAACAGCTTCTATAAGACAGCAATATTAGCTGTATTAAAATGTTATTGAGTATAACACTTTATATTTTGCATTCTTAAATCTCAAAACCAGAATTAGTGATTAAAATTAACAACTAAGGTGCTTACATTTTAGACATTGTTTACATGAAGATACTGCAATACAAATAATTTAATGTAATTACAAATGCATGTATAAATTTTTAATTTTCTTTTAATAACGTATTTTAATCATACTACCTTTAATGAACACACATCTTCAAAGGTCATGCTATTGAACTTGCTCTCCAGAAAGGAAAGGTTAGGCTGTAAAATTAAAACCAATTCGAAATAAAGTTGAACTCAGAAGTATATTTAATCAATAACTGGTTACAATACAATTGTTTGACGATTTCTTTCTACTTTTCAGTCAAAATTGCAAGGATATAAATATAAGATATTTCCATAAAAAAGTGTTTGCTTTACCCCAGGTTTGGATGTAATGGTTTTTATAAAATAAAACACTTTTTCATAGTTCTAGTAAATGCATATTTGGCTACCTGCAAAGAGCTTTTTCTTTGCCACATGACCTAGCACGGGATATCTTGCATATGTTCTTGACCACAACTAAATTGTGGTTACTAGTTTGCTACATTCAAATTGCCATGTGACTAGGAGAGATTCCTTGAAAGATGAGATTTCTAAAAATTCTCCAGCACATGGCGATTTGAAAGTAGAAAGCTAGCAACAGCAATTTGTATGGTAAAAATTATGTGCGAGATATTGCCTGCCAGGATGCATGGCACTAAGTAAAAGTTCCTTGTGGATTGCCTTAGCTTTTGATGCAAATGGACTCAGCATAAAGGATTATGTCTAGAAAATTGTGTATTTTATGAGTTTTATGAAAATTTTGAAATAAAACAAAAGCAAAATGGTGATAAAGTTGTATCTGGGCAATTTTATGTGAAATTCTAAATCAAAATATTTGTGAGCATTTTAAATCAACGTTAATTTTACCACAAACAATAACCATCTTCTGGGATGAAAATATATATTTAAATTAGTAGTCACATTTTATATTTATATAAAAAAAACATTAAAGAAAATATTTATGATGTTATTAATTGATTACAGCATAATGCATAAGTAGTTCAAAGTAAGTATCTCTTAATTTCTTTTCTGACAGATTATCCTCTACTTGCACAAGTTACAAGTCATGGACAACAGGTGAAAAAGTGAACCAAATATTTTCTCGCTAGTTTGGAATGTGTTTTTGTTTGCATTAAACAACAGAGGACAAGAAAATTTTATGACTGGTCTCACTTAGAAGTTTCACTGCATGCACTTTAATTCAGTTTTTATTTTTAAAATGATTTAAGAAAGTTAATTTAAATATATGATAAGAAAAAGTTAAAAAAGATGAGCTTAATTCAGGAATTCTTTAAGTAGACTAAACTTCAACCTTCTACTAAAAAATTTCCAAAAAAAAAAAAAAAAAACTTGATTAAGTGTTTTATTATAATTTAATCATCATTCTATTAAAATGGGAAAAAAAGATTAAAAGAACAAATTTTAATAAAAACTTACCCTTAACAGAAAAAATTCATCCCAGAAATTCTGATTTGAATGTGAAGGATCTTCACCCTATTAAGAGAATAGAACTCATTTTATAATAATTTTTTGAACAATGATTTTAATTATATTTAAAAATTCTGAATATTCTTGTAATTCCCTTTAAGATAATTGAAGAAAACAATAAAAAAAGATCCAAGTTTACATGAACAGAAATAAGATTAAGAAAAGAAAGTTAATTAGGATTAAGAAAAATATAAGTTTATATTTTTTAACTTGCAATGCTAGTAAAACTGGTATAAAAGATAAGGTGCAGGAAACAGTTCCAAATTTTACATTAACTGAGTTTTCCATTCAAAAGCCATTTAAAAACCTGTTTCAGTTATTTTAAGAAATGTATAGCATTTTGTAAAAATTTAAAAATTTTGAAACCATACAATGAGACTAGAATATTTTACATAATAGCAATTAATACATTTTACAATAGGAATTTTTTCCAATTTCCGTTAAAATTTCAAATTTCAAGGGAGTAATTCAGTAAAATAAGTCAAATTCGAAGATTTTTGCATCAAAATGAGAGATGAGAAGAATTTGATAATTCTTTTTTAAGTAACCTGCTAGATTTAGAAATTAATGTCATAAAATTTGTTAGAAGTTTAATAATATTTCATCTTTGATTCAACAGTTATATGAGTGCAAAACCTATGTCTAAAAGTTATTGACAGGTTTCTGTATACATTTCATTCAAGTTTTATACTTTCTCTATTTCTTCTGCTCCAGGAGCTTTTTTTTTCTGGTTCAATTCAATATCAATGGATATCCTAAGTAAATTTTCAGAAGAGCACCATCTGTTTTAACTAAAAATTTCAAACCTAATAAAATGAAATTTTTTGCTATGTAATGGAGAAAATAATTTTTTTCTTTTCAAAAACTACAATAAAATATTTCAAGATTGTTCAAAAAAATGATCAATTAATTATATTTAGCTTTTTGTTTAAGTAGTTACTGGTATGTATCAATGTTGGCATTAATGAATTATGATATATAGATATCAATGTTCTCAATAAGCAGTTTTAGAAGGACAGACCACCCTGCCGGTCCTCTGATCCCTATAAATGAGCCCTCACCTTTTTTTGTAAAAATAAGACATAATCCCTTGAAAACACTACCTTTTTTTTCAGGAAAAGGTTATTTTCTTAACCACCTGTTTTAATGAAAAGTTCACTTTTGATTTATTTTGTTATTGGTAATCATTTAACTTTAATTTATAATTTCATTCCTTCATTAAAGTAACATTTCCCTTAGGTTTTCTAGTTATATAATTAAAATTCGCATGATATTCCGCATCAGAGTTATTCACACAAATTTTTATTCTTTCATTAATTTTAATTGAAGTATTCGAACATATTGTATTATTAGATCAGATTGTTAATCAGGATTTCTCTAGGAAAAAGTTTTTTTTCCCCGAGACACTGGAAAAAGCAGGAAGTGACTAAGATCTAAAACTGATCAATACAATTGTATAGCAATAAGTTTCAGCTTAAATTTAAACACATAAAATTTAATATGGTAAAAAAAGTTGAAAGTTTTCCTTCATATGTACTCATTTTTTTTAAAAAAAACTCTTTTCTCATTTTACTTTTACACAAAATATTAAAATCTATTTATCTATTATAATGCTTTGTTTTTATATGGATAATGTCTTATTTTTTTAAAATAAATATAAATATGTACCCTTACATCTTGATAAATTATCTGTGCTTATAATATTTAGTTTATATATTCTAATTTAAGAAAATAAATAATTCACTGTTTAGATAATAATTACACACTGGAAAGATTAATTATTTAAATTAAATTAATAATTCCGGATAAATAAGTTAGTTATGATTATTATTACAAATATTTGTTTTGTTAGGATTATTCTCAACTGATTAAATTTGAATTAATTTCTTTTTTTAGGAAAAGGAGGTGGGGTACATTAATGATATTTTAGTGATTTTAAATTTTATCATTATTCTTTTTAAATACTTTTTATTTAAAAATGTATCATTAAATGCTTGTTTTCTCATAATTTTCAGTTCAAAATATAAAAAAAGATTTCAAGTTGTTAATCAATGAATCCTATATTTTTTTCTTTTTTTTTTTTATAGTTTACTTTCATGATGAAAATTTATACAAAGAGATAGTCTTGTAGCTTGCCTTAATTATTTTTAAAAAGCTTCAAATTTTCTGTTATTTTGATAATGAATGAGAATTATAAAGTGAAATATACACATGAAATAATATTAGAGGATAATTTAAAAATTGAGGGTCAAACTTAGTTATTATATAATCTTACACAATTTGATAAATTTTAACGATAAAACTCAAAGTGCCCTTTTCAGTGAGGATGCGCCTCGCCTTTTTTCATCAATAAGAAGANTAGATATATATATATATATATATATATATACTTGTAAAAAATAATAAAATTCATTTTAAAATCCTAATTTTGTAAATTTGTCACTTCAAAATATCATAAATCATACATAATCACTAATAGTATATTATTAGTTTTTATAAATACAGATTTTTTAAAAGAGAGGAATAAGAATTTTCATACATCGTAACAAGATTAAAAATGACAAGTGTGCATAAACTTTACTAATTATTTGGAAATAGGTTAATGAATTTAACAATATCAAATGAGCCATAATTTGCAACATATTCTAAGGTTACAAGTTAATGTACAGTTGTTGCTTCTCTTATTCATTCCATTAAGAAAGATACAATACTATATTATAATCAAACGTTAATATAACAGAATACATATCATCTCTTTATTTTATAGATCAAGTTGGAAGTAAGCTTTCCATTTTTAACATTAAAGAATGTTTCTTAGAAGACCACATTCCCAAAGGAAAAGAGCAATTTCTCTGATTCATTCCATTAAGATATGACATATTATAGTCGAAAACCAAAAAATTTCATTTGGAATAGAATTAAATTATATTTATTTCACATTTATAGCTAAACTGTTGATTTTAAAACTTAATTTTAGATTATAAATGTTTTTTTTGACAAAAATTTAAAATTGAAGTATAAACTTTAGATATACTGGCCTAGTTATTGTTTCCAAAGATTTTGGTGACAGAGGAACAAAAACTTCTCTTTCATTCCACAACCAGACATGTTTTGATGAGAAAAATAAGAATTCAAAGAAAAAGAATTATTTCTAAAAAGAAGAAATTCGAGAAAAGTTACAGCTTTTAATATGACGCTATATTGCGAGTGTAATATTAGAATTTATCGTTTTGTCTTTTATTTATATTAATTAGCAAATGGCGCTGCCATTGCTTGACTTTTAGAAGCTATCTCCTTCCTAAAAGGAATTAGTCTTGCTCTGACTGGCAATCAGTAAGGTTGTCTGGTCTGAGATCATTTGCTTACATTTCGTTTTTCCTAATTTGTTATAAAAGTTATTAAGTTTAATTTTGGAGTTTCCTTTATAAGTCCATATGAAACAAAACACAGTTACAACAGCAAGAGAAACTTTTAGTAGTAAATTCTTTTTCATTGCCATTGGTATATTACAATTTAAAGTTTAGAGAAAGGTGAATTCAGGTAAACGTAGAGTAAACCATGAAGTTACAAATATTGTAATTAAGTTTTTAAAATATCAAAATGCCAACAAATTATAGGAGAACTTGCCAACAGCATAACTCTAAGTTGTTCTCTCATAATTTGTTTGCATTTCGATATATTTTTTCAGCATTTAAAACTTCCTGACTTACTATAGGTATACCTGAACTCATTTTTCGATACTTTAAATTTTAAAGAACTTGTAGAGGTGAAAAAGGAGATTCTCTAGGGGTATAGTGTCCTCTTAAAAGGCAGGTGAACAACAGATGGAGAATCAAATGCTTCGTTCATTAAAGTTGAAGAACACTGAGAGATGAATCCAGTTTTAATGTGCCTTGAAAGACAAACTTTCTACCTTTGTGCTACTAACACTTTTGTTAATACAGTAGGGAACCGATTATCCGGAACGATCGGGACCGTCGCTATTCCGGATAACTGATTTTTCCGGTTTTCTGAATCGCTACAAAAAGCCGTTTTTTTATTGTTAAACCCAACTAAAAAAAAAAAATATTTGGAAATAATCTTAAAAGGAAGAAAAAACGATGAATTATTATAACTATAATAATAATTATACTCACTAATAATTATTTCCAAAATGATGGTAAGGTAAACATCTTTAAAAAAAGAAAGAAAAAATCATAAAATCTTATGAGGAAAAAAGCATTTTTTTAAAAAAATGGCGGGAAAACTTATCGAATTTCGTTCCGGTTTTTTGGTTTTCCGATTTCCGGATAACGGGTTCTGTACTGTATTTCAATACTCAATTATTAAGGCTTTGAGTTTCAATCTTAAATGTTTAATCATTTTTATCTTGCACCTTTAACCCACTGGCGGTTCCGCACGTAAAAAGTCGCATTTTAACTGGCAGTCTTTTTCGCATAGCAAAACTCCTTTTTTTTCCCCTTCATGTCATTAGATGGGGAAATAGTGTAAAGAGGAGAAACATCCTCCCAGTTTTGTCTATTTACAAAGCCACCAGTGGGTTAAATACTTTAAAAATAGAAAAAAACTTTGATTTGTAGTTGAATATATAACAACATTTTTTAATGTTTTTATTAAAAACGAGAAAATTTATATAATAATTTATGGGTATCTTATATTTTTTTTAGACACAACTGATTACTGTTATTTAGAGCACAAAGTGTATTGCACAATATTTTCAATAACTTCTGAAAAAAGAAAAATAACATATTTCTTATGAACCAAAAACAATAGAACTAGAAAGAAAAACAAATAAGTAATTGAGACATTTTAAATTGACCATTTAAAGTTTTACTGACCAGCATATCAGTAAGAGTTAAAAATTACATACTTGAAAGAAAGCTTCATAGATCTGAACAATTTTCTCTTTTAAAGGTCTATTTGATCCTTCAGCTTTTGTCATGATTAACTAATAAAATTCTACACTTATCAACAAGAACACATCTAACAAAAAAAGAAAAAAAAGGGTTAGAGCTATAAACAATATTTTTAATGGAACAACGATTCTAATAGACAATAAAAAGCTTAAGATAACAAGTAAATTAATTTGGAGAAAGCAATGGCATTGTCCATAAAATCTTTAAAGACAAAATAAATTTGCAATTTTCTAAGAACAGTCATATTTTTCTGGAAAAAAAATGGGGGATAGTTTTAAGCTATAATGAACTAATCAGTTATAATGAACTGTTGACAAATTAAATATAAAATTCATGAAATAAACGTTCTTCTAGGATTACCAATACAATTAGCACAATTTTTTTAAGCATATTGAACTACAACTAGTTCTGAAATGTTTGTGTCCCACTATTTCTTAAAACAAGTGCTCTTCATGTTAGTTTCTGCTTTAAAAAATTTTAACACAGAGAATAGAGAGATATAAATAAAGACCCCATATTTAATTTCTCATGATGAAAGGAAATTAAAATGCTGTGGAATTAGCTTTTTGTTTGCATGATGGATATATCAACCTAGTTAAAGTTTTAGATATCATTACTTTTAGAAAAACAAGGAGACTGAAAATTATCCTTTAATTTTCGAAAACGAATAAATCTAATATAAATAAGATTAATAAAACAACTTTACTGTTTGCTGATGTTTTAGCAACATATAAAATCTTTTGTAAAATAAATATATACATAAATATTTGTTTACATATATGCCAGTGCTTTTTTTTTTTTTTTTTGCATACTGTTTCTCTGGGGTTTTTCAGTGATTTTGGCATACAAACCTACATGTTTCACAGCCTGGTAAAAAAAATGACCATAGTTAAATAATTAGAAACATTGCCTCAGATATATGTTGCACAGCACCTTGTGGAATTGAACAACTGTTTCAATAATTCACACAAAAAAAAAAAAAAAAAAAAACAAANATTGACTGTCATCCATTAAAAAAAAAAAAACATTAAAATTATACCACAAAAACTAGCTACTAAGACTACTATGTGCTAAGTAAAAAAAGGGATCACCCTGAATAACTTTTGATCTAATGATTGGATCTTCATGTTTTAGGACTCAATCTTAATGGTTCAAGAGGATGACCTCAAATATGCTAATTAATCAGTGCAGACAATATTTTAGTAACAAAATAAGACTAAAGTATACTTTCTCTAAATAAACATGCCATTCTTTTGCTTTCTGACCACCAAATTATAAGGAGTAGCCGCTATCTGAGAAATATGGTGCCAATAGTATGGTCAGGAGAGCAGCCAAAATTTGGACCCCTAAATGTTAATTTTACTTTTAGAGAAGTTTGTCATATCTTAACGTTTTAAGCAAATTGAAAATTCTTTTCACACAATTATAACATTTGCTTACACAAAGATAATTCATTCCATTAAAAAATAGTTTTTTTGCAGATATTTATGTTATTTTATATAAGATCAGTCGAAAAATTTTGAGCTGCAAGTAAAACATTCCTTTACATCATTTTTACTAATATAATTTTACATGACAGAATACAAAATTTGAGCAAATTCGGTCAAATAATTTCTGAGAAATTGAATTTTAAAAAAATCTTATTTTTCTGGTTTTTTTTGCCGTGGTAAGTTTCTTATGTTATTATAATCAAAGCTGAAAAAATAATGTTGAGTCACTTTGTATAGTGGCTAAAGGATATCCGAGTAGCAACATAAACAAAATAATTACAGGAATTTGTAGTTTCTTTCAATGAAGTTGTTGCAAATTTTTGAAATACTCCTATATTTTAAGAATTTCTTCTGAAAAATGATATATCTTGTGACCTTAAAACCATAGTAAATAAAACAGAAAAAAAAATATCCTCGTCGCTGCTTATTCTCGAAAAGTCGCAAAATTATTTCTGAAGCGAGCTAATCTTTAGATAAATGTATTAATTTATTCTATCATATATTAATTTTACAAGAGATATGATGGAGTCAACTTACTGGGCATGAGCGTCATTGCTATGGGAGGGGGTTGGGACACACTGGTTATTTGTCCGCTTTAATGATGAAAAATCTCTAAAAGTCTCCCTCAATATTTCAATAAATAAAAAAAAATTTTATGAATTATCAATTTAAATTAATCAGAGTTAAAATCAAGAAAGAGATTAAAATAATTAAGTCTTCTATCAAACATAAGAAATTTTTTCCATACGTATGAAGTTTAGAGAACGATTGTGACTGTGCATTTTAATATTCTTCCCCTCAAAAATTGGACCCCTGCGATGGCAATACCTTTAGTGACCCAACTTTATCTAGATTAAAATTTAATATAGATCAAAATTTAATATAGAATTTATACACTACTTTTTATAATGCATTCTAAAAAATATAGTATTCAGAAAAAAGTTTTTCTTTAAAAAATTTTATAAGAAATATATATCACACCATAGGAGTATATATTACAAACATACCATCTAAATTAAATAAAATTTTAGTGTTCTTGTAATACATCTTACTTCTTATTCTTTTTAATTGAAACTGCGCTAATATTTTAGTTACAGATCAATATAAAGACAATATATATATATACATATATATAACATTTTAATTGATTGTANATATATAAAATGAAAACACAACAGTATCAAGTCTCTCTATGACAGAATTCACCAAAGTGGGCCCATTTGAAAAAACACTGTTTTTTTTTCGTTTCCATATCGGGTTTTATCCGAATTTACTGTCCAAGATCAATAGAAAATATAATTTTTTATATAATAGTAAAAATAATTTTTAAAAAATAATAAAAATAATAATAGTAAAAATAATTTTTAATTACCGTCATTTAAACAAAAACTTCCGAGCAATTAAAGCTAAATTAACTTTATTTAGCCTTACATATCATATAATTCAGCTAAATTAACTTGAAATGTAAATCAGAATGCAACTTGGTTTGAATGTGCTTTTAATTAGGATGGAAAAGTAAAGCATTTATTCCCATGAAGAACACATTGTTGATTACGGTTAGTAAAAATATTATGAATATTTTTACGATTACGATTATTTATTAGAAATTATTATTAGAAATTATTATAATGTTTTTGATAATCGAAATTTCATTTCAATTCGTTAACTTTTGATTTTATATGAATTTTACAATTTTTTGAATATCTAGACATTTTGTAGTGCTTTAAACTATAATATCAATTAATTTCATTTATAAAAAAAAAACTATCAGTCTTTAAGAAACAAAATTATTTATGTAGCTTGAGAAACTTATATAATTTTTCTAAGCAAACTGTGAGTTATTTATTTATAAACAAAGTTTATATATTATTATGAAACATAAAAACTGCTTTTTTAATTTTATTTTCTAATATATATATTAATCATATCTTTGAAATTAATTAGTATTTAACTTTTTATGACTGCATTAAAATTGAATCAAGTTTCAGAAATTTTTTTCTGAGTTGCACAGTTAAATACAGAAATTGACGATCACATTTTTTTCATACATGTTTTGTTAATAAAAAAAGTATGAAGGAAAACGATTTTTGGGAAAAATCATTGAAAAAATTATTTGACCTATTAATTATTTCAAACTAAGGTAAACAACGTTAAAGAGCACAAAAATATTTATAAAATACAGGCAGCTGTTTCCGATGCTCAAAGGGCAACCTTCATCAGTGCAGGGTGGCCACTCAAATCAGATTTCAAATTTTCCTGATTTTTCCAGATAAAAATCTTAAAATTTCCAGGTTTTAGTTTCTTTATTCTAATAAAGTGTAGGCAAGAAAAGTGTCTATATTATAAAATATTTTCTTCAAAATGTTATTTTTTTAACATATCTTGAAAAAAAATATTTATTTTGACAATTTGGCAAGATTTTTCATCCATTTCTTAATGTTTTGGTACAAAATTTTGAATCAAAAATCATATATTGACCAACAAGAGTAAAATTGAATAGTAGTATATAGTTAGTTCTTAAAAAAAAAACTTTTTTTAAAATTAAAATATGTTATAAAAGGAGGTTAAAATGAAATAGAAAAAATTAGCATTAATGCAACAATTTGTCGATAAACATTGCTGTTAGCGATTGTAAAAAAAAATGTGTGATTGGTTGGTTTGCTGAGAAAAAATAATTCACAGATTTCTTTTAATGGGAATACAAAAGCTTTCAGAAAAAGAGTGCAATATAAAATCTATTATTATTATTAAATTATAATCAACTAATTTTTGGAGAATTTTATAAAGTTAAAAATACAAAAACATTTTGTCAAAATGGAAAAAAAATTACCACGAAATCATTGGAACAAACTTAAGCCATAAATGGATTCAGCCCAAGGACAGAATTTAAAAACAGAAGCTAATATCCTAATCCCTTCTTCCACCTCCACCACAATCTTTCCTAAATTGCACAGTACATAGCGGTCAAAGGTTTCCACATTCGTTTAGCAACAGCGGGAGAATTTTATGTGGCATTCTAGTTTAGCAGAGCTGTAATGGAGCAAATTTTGATGCAAGTAAAGTATTGTTAAGTTGATGATATTTCAACTGCTTGGAGATACATTTCCGTCTAAAAAAAAGTGGGTATAATGGATGAAATAATTTAAATTAGTGAAATTAGAAATATTTCCAGATTTTCTTTAAAATTCCCCGATTTTTCCAGGTTTTTATCCAAATTTCCATGATTTTTCCAGTATAAAAAAAATTTCCTGATAATTCCAGGTAGGTGGCCACCCTGCAGTGCAACCAAGTGGGTTGAACTGATGAAGGTTGCCCTTTGAGCATCCGAAACAGCTGTCTGCATTTTATAAATATTTTTGTGCTCTTTAACGTTGTTTGCCTTAGTTTGTATTTTAGCGCAAAGGTTGCCCACTTGTGTATTTATTAATTATTTCTTTATATTTTATAGGTATTTACTTGTAATAGTTATTTATCATCCTTCTTTAATATTATTCTCTATTCTTATGACTTGATTCCATTTATAGGGTTCCCACGGTCTGTAAAACTTTTTAAAGTGGCAGCAAAGATGTAATAAACTATCCATAAGTATTTAATTTTAAAAAAATTATATGGGTGCAAAAAATAACTCTGGAATAATTTTGTGATTCACAAAAATGTAAGAAATCCAAAAACTTGAATTTTACCCAAATATTTTAGAGCTAATTCTATATTAATTTAATAAAAATAGTGAGATTCTTTAATTAAATAATTTTAAATTTTTATGAAACTATATGTTTGTGGTTAAGGAATAAATATAACCTATCAATCAAAAACTTTAGCGTAGGTTAATATACAGAAGTCTCCCATTTATTTCTGCATGAATTTAAATTTTTAGGATTGCGACAAACACATCGTAAAAATTTAATATCTGCCTATGCTTTCAAAAGGCTTGAAATGCCTTTTGGCTATTCAAGACTTTGGTTAACATTTAAAAACCATTTTAATATTAACCATTAGAAACATTTATAGACATTTTTTAATATTCAAATACCTGTATGTTAAAAAATATAACTTACGTGTGGAAAATACTAATCCTTATTAATAATTTTACAGGCTAGTTATCAAGTTATTGAATTGCAACAAATAGAAATTTACTTTCTGAAATATAGAGTTATTTTTTTTACAGAGTCAAAATTATGTCATTAATTAAATTCATTGCTTTTGAATTACATAATTTGAGGAATAAATTATATATGTCAATATAGGAAACACAAACCAAAACAACTATGGTTACGACGTAGTAACAAAGCCCAGTAATTATTAACTTTAAAAGTTTTCAACAAACAATATTAGCTAGTTATTCCTGAGAACAAACAAAGCAAAGTAATAATACAAATAATCTTACTTATTATTATAAGAAATTAAAAACCTTTTTGTAATAAATTCGAATCAATTATAAATCCTAATGGGTAATATTTTTTCCTTATTTCAATATCATTAATGTAACTTTAATCTATTTTCTTAAAGCGAGAGATGTTAAAAGCGGACAGTGTATGAAAATTTCCCTAGTTTTATTTATTTTATATATATTTTTATTCAAATTAAATTGGATTGTTAAATACTGTCAGACAGTACGAAATCAAAATTGTTTATATTTACAATTCCGCAAATACGGTTACGAGTAGAAATAGACTGCTGACGTTGCCAAAGAAAACTAATTTTGCATTATTAATAATAATAATTTGTACTGTTAACTTTCTAAGAAGCAAGCTGTAACTATATTTGTAACATTTGAAACCAAAAACAAAATCATGTGATTTTTCGATTTTCGTTGAAGGTGGTAATGTACATTAGAACTTAAAGCTTTTTTTCATTCAGTTTTTCTGATTGTTTTTTTCTCTCTCAACTATTAATAGTAAGTGATTTTTTTTTTATTGTTTTTCACTCTGGGCTATAAGGCGTTTTGTCTAGCATGTAATGTATTCACATTAATATACATTACAAATTTTCCGTTTTTTTTTTTCTTCTTCTTCTGAATGGAGCTTATTTTATATTCGATTTTAAAACACGATTTTTCATATAAAATTTTACTATAATTATTGTTTTTGTTGATTAACCATAGTAACATTTTTGAATAAAACAAAAGAATAATATTTTTTTATCATCTACATTTATTTATTTTAACTGTCTTAAAAAAGTTTTACAGTATACATAAACTTATCGAAAAAGTAGCCTGAAATTAAAAAAAAATGATTTTCGTGAAAAAAAAAGGTTCTTTTCAAGAAAGAATAATTTTTGTGGAGACATTAGTTAACAAAAACCTCCTTATAATGCTTTTTCTTTTCCTGTTTGTTTGAATTTTTTAATATTGGGAGTACAAATTAGTTCTGTCTGTTTTCTGTGACGTCAAAAATGCATTTATTTCAGAACAAAATTAATGAACAGATTAATCAAGGTATTCTCCATCGCTGGCTACTACTTTTCCCACTTCTCAGGCAATTTTCGAATTCCATCTCAAAAAAATGTCTCGTCTTTTGAGGGGATCCAAGTTAGGAGCCAATTTTCGATTTCTACTAAAGAAATGAACCGGTGACCTACCAAATTGTGCTGCATCCGTCGGAACAACCATTAATCAGAAGGAGCAATGTCCGGCGAATACGGCACGTGCGGTAAAATATCCCACTTTAGCGTTTCCAAATAATTCTTTGCGACAAAAGGCCGAGCGTTATTATACAGAAGAATAACTTTGTCGTGTCTTTGCTCGTATTTCGGCTGTATTCAATAAAGTAAAAAGCAGGGTTTTTGTATGAAACTCAAGGCGATATAAACTGAATATTATTGACAGATGTCTAACCTCTCTGAAACCAGCTGTCACTATGAAACATTCATAACAGCCAGAGCTATCTTTTGAAAACTGATCGAACTAACTTGTACTCACAATATTTATAAATATAATGAGCATTTTTAGCAACAATTTACTAATATTTTATAAATGAAATTTTTTTTTTGCTGATCAAATAATTTCATTGTTTGAAGCACAATACTAATATAATTTTGGGAAGAAGTTATTTTTAAAATTTGAAAAATAATGGGTTCATTTAGATCTTCTCTTGTTCTAACTGATTAAAACAGGGTATTAAAGCTATAGATTGTTACTTAAAATTATAGCTTCAGCAGAGATTGCTTAAGAAATGCTGATTGAGACATTCGCATTTCACAAAAACCTTTACCTTAAATAAAATAAATAAATAAAGTCGACTTAAGAACATAACTTTGATTTTCTCAAAAGAGGCTTGTTTTTATTGGTAAATATATGACTCTCATTGTAAATAAAAACATTAAATTTAATTGTTTCATTATTCAACGTGTTTTGAGTCTAATTTAGAAATGTGAATTATTTAAAATTTTATGCGCTTGTGACCCATAATATTAATTTCTTCTGAGACTGCTATTAACTGCAATCCCGAGAACTTCTAGTTTAATCCAATTTTTTTAAAAAAAAATGTAGCAACTTATATATTATTCATGTAGCTTTTGTTATACGTTGGATTAAAAAGAAAATTTTTATTATTATTTTAGTGCTGTTTTATTGAACTCAAAAATGTTCTAAAAGTAACGTTTTAACGTTTCCTTAATCATAAGCTATAAACATGCAATTGAATTTATTTTTATTATTGTACTATTTTTTTTAAATTTGTTTCTTCATTAAAATATCCGATTTGTTCTATGTCTTAAAATTAAAGACTAAAAACTGCAATAGTACATTACAGTGCAAGTGAAGAAACTGACGTGTGTCGGATTTGCGCAATGCTTATGAGATCCTATAGAACTTTCGTAAAGATTATGGGGTACCCACACCAAAGAGTTAAAGAAACCTTGCTTTAATTTATAAAGCGTTTGGTAAAATTATTTTTTCATTAAATTTTTTATGGTGCCTCTGAAAGAGAGGCCAACAAAACTGCCCTCTAAATTCCTGAATTGACGAAAAATGTTAACACAGTTGGACATTGGGGAAACAAATACTATCGTCAAGTCTTAAGACTCTTTTTTCTTTGAATTTAAAAAAAAAGTTTGGACTCTTATCTTCATATTTTCAATGAAAAATATGTTAAAGCTAGTTTCCAAATTTTAAACTAGTTATTGTTATGCAGTACAGTTCGAAAACATTTAATGTAACAAAAATAGAAACATCTTGAATCTCTAATTGTTTCATTCATGAATCTAGTTAAAATCTTTATTGATTTGCTAAATTAACTAATACCAAAACGAATCGTAAATTGCGCGTATTGTAGAGCTTTACAGGACTAGTATTACATTACAAATTGAAACGAATAGTGAGAATGAAAGGAAATTCTTGCACTTATTATTACTTATAAAACTCTTTTTGGAAAGATAATTTCATACGATAGCTCATTTTCATTCAAACTTTATAATTATTTGAATTTTATCGATATGTTGTTCTTTTAAGTCACGTATAACAGCGTAATTTCATGGTAGCAGACTAAAATTTCATCTGTTTAGCTGGGATCAAAGAAAGACAGTTTTAAAATACGGCTTTTCATTTGAAAACAAAAATATATCAATTAATTATTCTTAGGAACTATAAAATTGATTTATTTTCAAATTTGACGCATGTTTAATTTAAATATGTAGTGAATAATACTAATAATATACATTATACAGTGAATATAATTCTTTTCGATCATTTATCATATTAAATAATAACAAAAAATTTTGGCATTAAATCATATATGAGTAAATAAGTTTAACAATACGGCCATTTTTTTTTAAATTCAAACATTTATTTCCAGGTAGGGTAAACTAACCAGTGAAGGAACACTTAAGCTTCTCTTGTCTTTTAAAAAATCATATTAATTTCAAAATTCGTAATTTTAGTTAAATGACAATGTCAACATGTTTGTTACTAATTGCAAATTATGTAAAAAAACTGTAGAGAACTTACATAATATTGTTTTAAAGTTTTGGAGGTTCAAATAACAAGTAGTAAGAAGACCAAGTGAAGGAACAGCGCTTACCAGTGAAAGAACACAAAATTGCCCAGTAAAGGAACACTTAATTTTGGTTATTTTTTAATGCTCTTTATGAATTTATTAGTCATACAAATATATAAAAACAGGACTATTTATGAAATTATTACATACAAGTACTTGTAAAATGCTAACTTTTTTCTGTAATCATGAACTAGAAATTAAAGTGATGTTAAATACAAAAAAAAAAAAAAAAAAAATCATTCTTTCTTATAATTTGACAGTCAAATCTAAATCATTGTGTCATCCGATGCTGTTTATTATCATTAGTATTTTATCACCTTTTTGTTTACTCTTTTTCCTCTTATTTCTTGAAGCTTTTTTTCTTTTTTAAGTATTTTTTATTTCTTTTTCTTCTCCATGTTCTCTTGTTTTAACTTTCTCTTGTTTTAACCTTTCTTTTTATCATCAATATTTGGCCAATGTAAATGGTTCTTCCAACATTTCTAGAATGCCTTTCTCAAAAATAGATGGGGGAAAGGTGTCTTGAAGTTTGAGGAAAATCCATCTCTTGTTGACTTATATCTAATCTAGAGAATCTTTGGAAGTACTGATTTTACTTATAGAATCATTTCTTTTTTCAACTAAGAGAAGATCAGCATGAGGACTCATTTCATATTCGATATCTAAGATGCATTCATTATCGATACTAGCTTCAGTTCCAAAGTTTGACTTAACCAAGTGGTCTTCTTTTAATACGTACTTCTTCCATATTGAAAAAAGTACAGGACATTTTCGATATTAGACTCTTCAGTCAATGCTGCGTTAAAAATTTGCTACATATCTTGAGGGATTTTCCCTCTCAAGCCTCTGAAGAAATTGAGTATCGTTTCTGTTTAACTCTGTTTTTTGTTGAGGAGCTTGCTTCTAAATTCTAACATTGTAAAGTAGTTTTTATAAATTATATAATCACGTTGCTATCCTATAATGATAACTTATTAGGAGTTCTTGGTGCAAAAGCCAGCGAAAAAATTTTCTATTCAAATTTTTATGATTATATTTAATTAGTTTTCGATTTGTAAACATAGTTTATTAAGTTGCCTAACATTTGATGTAACTACACACCCCATTAATAAATATAAATTATAATTTTTTCATAAATTAAGCTATTAAATTAACATTTTGAACTGAAATTATTTCAGGAATTATTCATACAATTTTTAACAAAATTTCGGTTGTCCTCTATATAGCAGAATTACTTATCCTAGAGTCATGTAAAATCATATTTCACACATTACTGTTCATTCACTGGAAGTATTCCCAGTGAAGGAACATGCCTGTTTCTTCACTGGTTAGAAGTTGTTTTTTGTCTTTTAAACAGAATTTTGATGTATAATATGACTAAAAGTACAAGAAAATTAAAAAATTTCTTTTATTTTCATTAACTGGGAGAAAAACCCAGTAAAGGAACACTTGTTCCTTCACTGGTTTTTCATCGTTTGGTGATCCAGTGAATAAACACCCCCTTATCTCAGTACTTGATTATGCTATGGTGCTTTAAAAAAAATAAAACGTAACTTCAATAACTATATTTTGAATTCTCTTTTTCACAGTGAGAAAAATAAGACTATTACATGCAATTAATTCCACTTCAAACATATAAGTACAAACACTCACCTTATAATTTTTTCAACGAAACAAGGTGTTGCAGAGATAATAACAAATTCAAAAATTTTTTCAGAGAAATCTATTTGACCAGGTAATCCAAAATATTGCTAGATGACTTCCTATTGTTTGGCAGTAAGCTATTGTTACCAATCAATCTAAAGAAAAACTTTCAAATTCTTATTTTTAATGAATATATATGAAATGTTCCTTCACTGGGTAGTGTTCCTTCACTGGTTGGTTTACCCTATATAACTGAAAACATAAAGTAAAATGTATTAAGAGGTTCAAGCTTCGGATCACGCCTCAATCTGAATTATTGAAATGTATTTTAATCATCTTTATTGAATTTTCCCATATAAACAATTAATTGAAATATCTTTGAAAATATTTAAAATATGAGGTAGTCATCAGGTCAGAAAAGTTCTACGCATCATTACTGAAAAAAAAATATTTTTTTTTTATTTTCTCCGTATATTTGAAGATTTAAAAGCTGTCTTGTTGACAAAACAGTTTTTCCTCTTTAATTATAAACGGATTAAAACTGTCAGTTTAAATTCTAGTTTCTGCCATAAAGTTTTGCTTTCCGTACGATAACTTTCCTTTCGTCAAATCATTTTGCGATTATTTATATATATATGCTTTCGATTCTTGCTCTTATGTTTCAGTGTTTAGCAATTACTTTATGGGTTTGAGAATCGAATAAATATAACTGCGATTCACCTTTTTTTTGACAAATTAATGCAATCTTGCAACGAAATTCTCACTATCGGTGACAAAACAGCAGTTTGCCGGCTTACTCAAATAGACTCGAAACCCGATTCCCTAGAAAGAACCTGGACAAATTTCTTTATCATTATAAACATTGTTTACTGAATGTTTTTACTTAAAAATTTTATTTTCAACATTCTGTGTGCCAACCAAGTTTATAAACTCCGATATTTTTTATAAGGGTTCGCAACTATAGTTTTGAACGCTTTTACACTTAAATATTTTTTAAATGTGTAAGAAATTTTAGGTAAAGGCAATTTCAGACTTTTCTTCATGATAAAAATACCAGAGCCGCGTTGGCTCAAGGGATAGAGCGTTCGCCTTCCTATGAGGTGAACCGAGTTCGAATCCCACGATGGCTGGTCGATACGAATCCGCATTCGGCTTGCGACGACCGCAGTGCTGACATGAAATATCCTCCGTGGCAAACGGATCGTGCGTTAGAGTCCCTTTGCCGTCAGGCTAAGCATAGGAAGTTCTCGTGGTCTTCTTCTCCATGTAACGTAAATGCTGGTTAGTTCTATGAAAAAGTCCTCCACGAAGGCAAAATTTCTCTCCACACTTGATCCAGGAGTTCCCTTGTCTTCTGGATTGGGTTTAAAATTACAAGACTACGGAACATTAGTAGTAAACCTAAAAATTGGATCGGCTGTTCAACGACGGTTATAAAATACTAAAGCTTTGGTGTGAATGCTTTATTTTGATTTGGTGGAAATACAGTCTGACAACGGATATTTTATTCGTTATTTTTATGGAGAAAACTTGTTCTGGTAAAGTAAAAATCTTAGAGGCTTCGATTTAACACAAGCAAGCGAGCAGTTGGTTAAAATCGTAAATTTTACGATATTTTATGATTTCGTTGGATACTGTAAGTCTCAAATACTGACAGTCACATATAAATAACTATAAGCGATATTTAAATTTTAGAAAATAATTAAATCAGTTACTGAACATGGAAAAATTGTAATAACTGCCATTGTATAATTTTTAAAACTGTACAACTGATAAATTATCATCAGTTTTACATATTTAAAAAAAAACACTTTTAAAATTTTTTATAATAAAAATTTCCAATTTATCTAGGAAACTTATGGCCAGTAATGGTCATTAGATACTCGTGTGAGATATATTAGAAATAAGCAAAGTTTTAAATTATAATTTCTCAAAACTAAATGTTTTAATTTTGCTCATGTTATTACTGACGAAGCAGTGAATCAATTTGAGGTTAATTTCATATGGTTTCAGAAATAGGGAATTTGGGGTTTTCAGAGAGGAAAATACTCTAATCCATGTTTAAAAAGTTTTTGATTTGTAAAAGGTTAGCACTTACAGGGTTCGTTCAATTCTGAAAATATTCAAAAAATATGACAGTAAAATTACGAAAACCATCTGTATTTTTAAGTGTTCGTAATCAACACAATGCTTAATATTTCCAAATAAATTTAGTTGCCAAATAGAAGTATCTAGCTTTTAATTTTAAAGTGGAAGCTAGTAAAAAAATTGTAACTTCTTTTTTAATTTACGGAACTTTTATTTAGTAAGACCATGGAGAAATTAAGAAAAGTAAACTGTTTTAGAATTTCAAGTTTATTTAATGTCACAAAAACATTATAAAACAATATTCAATAAACTTACAAGAGAAAATAATGTATGTAATAAAACATCTATTGATACGAAAAAAAAATCAGTGTTCCAATACAATTAAATTTTACACGCATTATTTATGCAAACATTTCATACACATTAACATATTATGTGACACTAAAGAAATAAAATGTAGAATATGAGAAACTCAAACTTATAGGAGATCATCATATAATTCAAAATGCTTAAACTTTTCATTTGAACAAACAAGTCAGTTGCAATATACAATTGATCTACCATACATTTAATACTGTTTAGTTTTATGAGCTATTACAAAGAAATAGTATAGCAAACAAAGTAGTTCCATAATCAATAATTGGCACACTGCAACAATATTTTGAAAAGATAGCAGTATCAGAATATCAAAATATATTCACACATCGATGTTCAAAGTGTTCCAGAGAAATTAAACAAACAAACTAGAAGCAAATACTAGTTACCTTCACAATTGCCAATTTTCCA
The DNA here is from genome assembly GCF_043381705.1 of Parasteatoda tepidariorum. Classification (NCBI taxonomy): domain Eukaryota; kingdom Metazoa; phylum Arthropoda; class Arachnida; order Araneae; family Theridiidae; genus Parasteatoda; species Parasteatoda tepidariorum. The sequence goes on along the minus strand of NC_092215.1, from coordinate 7,589,320 downwards.
TTGAAACTAGAACTAAACTAAATGCAATTTACAATTGATCTATCATACATTTGATACTGCTTAGTTTTATAAGATCCAACCTATTACAAAGAGATAGTATAGCTAACAAAGCGATTCATAATTAGTGATTTACACACTGCTTTAATATTTCTAAAAGGCAGCTGTAAAATAATTTCAAAATATATTTTTGAATTGATGTTTAAAATATTCTAGAGAATAAGACCAAGCTATTTCTTTAACGTATTTTGTTATTATCATGAATTGTAATGTTTAGGGCTTAATATGTCAAATAAGTATTAAACTGAAAATCTCGTTTACATTAGAATAATATATCTTACTAATTAAAACTTTTTTTTTAACCGTTTATATATCAATCAGAATTTTAGCACCTGAGAAAGCTTTTCACCAGGGACTAGTAGCCGAAAAATTTCCAATGCACGATCTCAGCTAAGTTTTAGACAATTTTACAATATATTTATCAAGCTTTTGAGTTTCAGCTTATAGTTTGAAATTTTAATAAAAAAATAATATTAATTAATATAAAAAGGAACATTGCATTTACAGTGAAACCTCGGTTAACCGGACATTCTAAGGACCGAAAGAATTTCCCGTTTACGGTAAGGGTACCTCAATAATGGATTTAACACCGTAAATTGTTTTTAGAATAATTTTAAAGATATAGTAATAATTAAATAATCAACAATAACTATCCACGTGGATATTTATTTAAATTTAAAAAAAATATTTTTTCGATAAAAAGAATACATAAATACGTAATTCTAGATGTAGCTTCAGATAAATGAATATAATTTTCTTATTAGCACAAGTATTTAAGTTCAGACATATGATACCGAATATGAGCTTTTAGTCCTCAGTGGGTTTCAATTATTAGGTTAATATCATACCTACCTTTCACTTGATAGGAAACATTGTTAACACCTCCTTGAAAGTAAACCTCCTATGATACACAGAAGAAAAAAAAGTAATGCATACCTGTAAGTCATGAGGACCTATGGAATTGATTCTTTAATAGTGAAATAGCTTAACAATATTTTTAGTTATGGATAAGGCAAAAAATTTACATGCTTTAAAAATGGTTAAAAGTTGCATATTTTGTTTCTCGCAATTTAAAGCAGAAATATTATTTCTTTTTCAAACTTACAAAAAGTAGAGAAAATAAAAGAGATAGAAAATAAAGTTTAAAGAGATAGAAAATAAAGTTTCAGGGCAAAAATGACTGACCGCGTGTGGGTGTCATTTTTGTGGAGAATGTACATAACGGTTTATTCATAGAAGAATCCCGGGGAATTAAAAATATGTCCGAATTGAGAGGTGTCCGTTTTGCAGGTGTGTCCATAATAGGAGATTTCACTGTAATTGTAAAAAGAAATTTTTGATAATTGCATGATTAGTATCTCATAATTATTAGATATTTGAATCAAAATGAATGCTGTATAACCCGATTTAAAACAAAATTACATAAGATATATCAGCCAAGGCACAAATTATCTGCATTTGTAGAATCATCCAGAAATTAAAAACGCAAAAATCTTTAATATTTTTGTTTTTTTTATTTTAAGCTCGAAACATTTAAAAAGTTGGAAAAAAAATAATTATTAAGAGTCAGTTTTCCGATCAGTTATTGACGTTGAAGAAATTTTCAGTTTTTGCTACTTTCAAATCACGCCAAATGTACATCACACGTTTTCTTGGTTCTACTCATTAATATGCATTCGCAGAAATATATACTCATTGTTGGCATAAGTAGATTTTTTGACTGTCAAAAATTAAGAAAACAGCTTTATTTCGAAGATTTTTGAATGACTTTTGACCTTCGATGCAAAGGTCCATTGGTGTTAGTGTGAAAGTAGTAGAAGACAAAATAATGGACAATGTCATGGTTCACTCATTTCACAAAAAGCATTGCCACATGTAAATAGATGTCTTTTTTTTTTTCAAAATTCATGAGAATCTTCAGTTTTGACCCCTAAATCCTTAAGAAAAATTTTCTCCTCGGAAAAATAAAAAATAATGAAAACTCGCGTTATATAGTTTTAACATGTCAAGTATGTAATCCTGCCTGATTCTTAGGAAACTGACTCTTATAAAACTAAAAGAGCTCTGGAGCATGGGAAATTTTAGAGCTCCTGGTAAAATGCATCTCCGTTTCCCTACTAATCACGTGATATATAAACATTTATTATAAATAAAAATACATCTTAATACAAAAATTCGCATCAAAAATTGTAGTTTTAGTTTTAATAGGAAATCTGACATACTTAAATAGCTGTTCAGTCTATGTTAAGATAATTTTTCCGTGAAATTACTGAATTGAGTTGAAAAGTGTTCTTGTTTGCTCATTTCATCAAAAAAAAAATAATAGTGTGACACAGTGACAATATTAAAGTAGAACTTGAGGATCATGACAAAAAGAAACAATATGACGGCTCCGAAGGGAAAACATGAAAGAATTATCCACTTCTTTTGGCTTCTCGGGCCTAGAACAACACTAGTCGGATTCCAAATCATCGATCTAGATAAAAAATAAATTTTAATTAAAAAAATTTTAAATTTAAAACCAGATAAGACAAACAATAAATGTAGTATCATGGGGGAAAAATGAGTGAAAATATCAAAGGTCTTTTATTGACTATTTATTTGTAACAGTTCGAGTTAACATATCTTATATACTAATGAATTAGAATTATATTTTTGTAGTGGTAGATACACTACAGAGCTTTTCATCAGTTAAAGGGACTCTTTCCTAGCACGGAAGACTTAAATAAGTGCCTCTGCATTAGTGCAAAAAGGCGCTAACCACTTGGAAATCAATTAATTTTATTTATTATTTTATATTTTAGTTTATAACGGTCGTTGAACAGTCGACCCAATTTTTGGGTTTACGACTACAACTTGTCATTTTACTTGTCATTTTGAACCCAATCCAGAAGACAAGGGAACTCCTTGATCGAGTATTGGGAGAAATTTGCCTTCGTGAATGACTTTTCGATGGAGCTAACCCGCATCTACGCTACGTAGAGAGGAAGACCACGAGAACCTCCCACGGTTAGCCTGACGGCAAGGGGACTCTAGCCCATGATCCATCTATCACTGAGGATATTTCACGTTATCACTGTGGTCGGTGCAAGCCGGATGCGGAATTCGTTTCGACTAGAAATCGCTGGGATCGAGCCCTGGTTCACCTCATTGGTTAACTTATCATTACTTCATTTTGTTAACTTATTTATTTTTAATGAAGTTATATTGAAAATTGATTGTCCGGGTTTTGTTGCCGCATTATCTATAGAAAAGATGAATGATTGTTTTGGAATTGCTTATTTCTCAAAATAAACTCAAAAATTATACAAGCTAAATAATATTTCAAAGAAAAATTTAATTAAGATAACACCAAAAGACTGAATATTAAAATTTAAAAATGATCAAAATAAAGCTTAATATATTAATGAGGAGATTTAAATTGAAATTAAAAATTATAGAATTCAAACGTAGGATAAAACATTTAAGATTAAAATGGTAAAAAAGTTGAAGATTTTGACTAAAATGTGTTAATTTAATGTTTGATAAGAGCTTATTATTAAAAAAGCAAAACATGGACAGTTTACCAAATTATTAAAAACCAGTTAGAAACTACTTACAGCAACACGATTTTGAAAAATCTTGTCAGCTTCATGATCTTCAGTAGTTAGGTAGGAAAAGGAATTATACTGAAATAGTAATATAATATAATTTATAAATTAAATTACAAAACTGAATTAAATTGACATCATTCAAAATTTATAGTAAATTAGTTTAGCTGTCCAATTTAAACAAAACTCATTGTAATTATTGAAAAAAAGTATTGGTTTAAGTTCCAATTCAAGCAGTCCACAAAAAATTATGATTTAAAAAGTTCATTACATTGAAAAAAAATCTCATTTACAGGGATGAGATTGGTCAAAAGGTAAAAAAGCTGAATTTTAAACATACACATATTCTCATCCAGTTTCGCTGATGTTGTAATGTCTATGTATACCAACAATCGTCGATAGAAAAACTGTCACCTTTACAGTAACTAATTCAAGAAAAAAAACTTACTTCTTACACGAATCGCGATAAAGGATTTTGAAAATTACGGAAATGCAAATAGCGATCTCGGATTTTAAAATCACGTGAATCTGTGTGGAATCACGATATTGAATTTTGAAATCGAATGAATATGAAACTCGATATTGGATTTCAAAAATATAAAAATACAAATCATGATGCGTAATTTTCAGATAGCGCAAATACAAATCACGATGCATAATTTCTAAATCGCGTGAATACAAATAGCTAGTACATAGATTTTAAAAACGAGTAAATACAGATCTCGATATTGGATTTTTAATAAGAATTGCAATGTATGTTATTGAAATCGCGTGAATAAGAATCATAAGGCTCAACTTTTAAATCAGGTTAATACGAAAATCGATGTTTGATATTAAAATACGAGCTATCTAGTGGACTGGTGAAAATGCAAAAAATCTTATTGTCCGCGTGGAAAAGCGGAGAAAATCGCTAAAATAAGTAAAAATGCAAAAAGGGTTGGCAGCTAAGTAATGTGAATTTTCTGTTCATCTTTGAAAATCAGAAATAATAATTTTATTTCAACGGCTAAATTTTCATAAAAAAACGGAATATTTATTAAAAATTTCTTTTAAACAGAAACGGAAATTTTAGAGAATCGGAGTTTTTGACAAAAAGGCTGAAATTCGAGAGACAAAAACGAAAAAAGCGGAAATCCGCTAAAAAATCTCATTCCTGCATTTAAAACAGTTATAATTTAAGTTAAGATTGTTATTTATTGGAAGCAAGACAGCCAATTTGTTTCAAAGTTTGGCATTTAAAAATTACATAAATTATATGGTATGAAAATACTAATATAATGCAAAAATTGTATTAGTATTTTTAAAAATTTTTTACCATTATATTACCAATATTTATTACCATTATTTGAGTAGTTAAAATATAGAAATAATTAGTAAAAAATATTTAATGATTGAAAATATCTTTTATTAAGAAAGTTTAATAAGTGTGGGCAAAATTCGTTGCTTTTTCCACTGAAAAGAAGGGGATGTTACGTTTTATAAGATAAAATTGAAAAATAATTTTAGTTGATAAAATTATTTTAAGTACAAACAATATGGAAACCTCGGAGAAAAGTCCTACGCATGGCCTCGCAATAAGTAAGGTCTGATAGTTTGTTGTTGTTGTTGACGTATGACATTAAGGCAGTATTGTTCTTGTTCTCTAGTGGCGCCATCTATGGCCAAGAATTCGACTTCTTGCCACTTCCGTTTATAGAGTGGACCCATTCATACATCCACAGATCGTAATTTTGACCTGAATCAGAGAACCATCAGTCTCCAATTCAGTACCCCCAGAGGTTTTGATTTGTTATGGGAACATGGAGGACTTTGAGACTCGACAGATTTAACGTGCGTCAGTCACCATTTACTACACGGGGAGTCTTCGGCCGCAGGGATCGAGCCCACGACCATTTGGACGTGGGCGCAGTGCCCTACCAACCAGGCTATCCCGGCCCGTCTGATAGTTTAAATGGCGGGAAAAAGCAAATTAAAGTGACTAAAACAGAATTATGATGATAATGCGAATCAGCTGCAATGGCTCAGTGGTTAAGGTGCTGAGTGTTTTGTGAAGAACTTTAGGGGGGGGAGTGTTTTCTGAAGAACAAGGGGAGGGAGAATTTTCGGAAGAACTGACGATCCGTAGCGGCGGTTTGAAACCCACCCAACCTCATGTTGACAAGTCCCAGCTTGTCTGGAAGTTTGGTACGCATTTTAGACCCTATTGCCACCGGTATGCTGTTGGTTACGAAATTGGGGAGCCTTGATTTCCGTGACCTCCTTAAACACAATAGAATGCAGCGAAAATGCTTTACTTTTTGATAATAAAATGAAAAATTTAGTTCTTATTTTCATTAGATAAAAAAGTAATTCTTCCAATCACGCAATTGAGAGAGCCGCGATGGCTCAGGGAGTTGAGCGTTTGCCTCCCTATGAGGTGATCCAGGTTTGAATCTTAGCGACGATAGGTTGATACGCATTGTGCTCCCAGATTCGCACCGACCACATTGCTGGCATAAAATATCCTCAATGGTCGATGGATCATGGGTTAGAATCCTCTTGCCGTAGGCTTAACCACTGAAGGATTTCGTGGCTTACGTCTCCAAGTAACGCAAATGCGGGTTAGTTTCATCAAAAAGTCCTCTACGAAGGCTAGTTTGTCCCCATGTTTGATCCAGGAGTTCCCTTGTATTATGGGTTGAGTTTAAAAGTTTAAGGCTACATAGTTGAACATTGATAGTCACAAACTCAGAATTGGGTCAACACCTGTTATAAAACAGAATATAAATTAATAAATTAGCATAGGATTATTGATTTACTGGGCAATTTGTAATAAGATAATTAGTACTTGAAATAACTATCATCTATAAGGATTAGACATTTTAAAGAAATATGCATAGAACCATATATTTACTTATAAAACATTAAAAAATGCATAACAATCGTGTGGCTCAACATACCTACTTGTCCACAAAAATTGAGGAAAATATAAACTTTATGGAATACTATCTTATACACTAATTCAACAACATAACCCGGGTCATCAATGGCTCGACAGCCCAGGGTGGGCCCTGGCCTTCTCAAGAAGTTTTTTCCAGGCTAATTTATGAGTTTTCCAGTTTATTAGACCTAAGGGAGGATCTTTTTCTAGACCATCTATCCTTTTCAAATTCGGCCTGCCTCTTTTTCGTATGTGTCCCATTTTATTCTTTGTCGTTTATTAAAGTTAATAATGTCAGGATCATTATATGAGCGATAAAGCTCTAGATTTGATCTTCTAAGCCACGCACATTGTTTTTGAATTTCTCCAAAAATACATCTTAAGACCTTTCTCTCAAAGAATACCCAACATAGCCTCATCCGTACAAGATATGGTCCAGGTTTCACAAGCAGATGTTAAAATTTATCTTAAAAGAGATTTATATAATAAAACTTTTGTTTTTCTATGAATTACATTAGATTTTAACGTAACCCAGGTATCTCTGGTAAATAATTTTTATTTTGTAGAGGAATGGATTTTACAATTTTTGAGGTTAAAATCATAAAACAGTAATAAATTTTTTTATGACAAATGGTAATAAGATCAAAAAGTTTACTACATACACTATTTAATGTTTATATGAATTTACATAAAGCCATTCCTAAAATACTTACAGCTTTTAAAAGCTTCTTTTTATTTGCTTCGACATTTTCTTTCTGCTCTTCGATCTTTTTCTAAAAAATTAAAATAATATTTATAATTCATTTCATTCAATTGACACTTTAGTCCAACCTTTATTGTATTGTTTAATCCTCTATCACCACATTTAGCACATATTTATACAATGCTCGTCAAAAATAAAGTCTATGTGGTAGAAGTCAGAAATAAATATTTAAATGAGGAATATATCGTAATTCTTTAAATCAAGCTGTGATAGTTAACCACTAGGTTCTAACAACTTCATTTTGACAATGATTATTAACCCGTTGACTTATGATCAAATTTCAACGAGTTTCACAATGGAGGCTTTTTTCTTCTGAGTTATAAGCACGCCTCATATATCATCACGCCTCAAACGATTTTCATGACAAAAAATGTCGTTATGCTCATTGCAGTCAGGGCTAAAGAGAATAAGGGCTGGTTCACTCCTTTGAAGAAACTCCAGCCGCGCCAAACACCTCCGATTTTCCCCTGTGACCTCACGGCTGGGCAAAGCTTGAACTTTTACTTCTAACTAGCTCTAACTTAAACGCTTGATAATTGCAAATAAGCTACCTAATCTTTCGTCAAAAGTACGCATAGAAATAAAAATTTAGAAATAGGTTGTTACTTAACTGCGGAATTGTTCGAAAAAGCAATTAAAAAATACACAACAGAAAATATAGTTTCCAAAAATAATGATATTCTAGACAACATTGAAGATATAATACATGACTTAACTAACTCCATTCTTATGTCTTGGGATATTGACCTTAATTTGATAAACAAAATGATCAATTCACAAGAAAAAGTTGGACTGAATTATATTGCTGGATACATACTGCTGGTAGCCTTTAAAATGTTGATTCAAAATTAGAAATAACATCTTCTCAGTACATCCAACAACAGGGGAGCAATACGGAATGGATAAAATTTTCTATAGCAGGATTAATTGTTCGGTCAGCAGCATGGATGGAAGTGTGTCATCAAAGAATTTATAAGGATCGATATCCCGTAGTAAATAAAAAAGCAATACTCTTATTTTGTCGTCTAAGAACTTTTATAAGAATTCGTCATCTAAATAGAAACCGCCTCGTTACATCAAAAAGAAAGGCATGCGAAAAAATTAAAAAATGGATAAAGTCAAAGAAAATAAAAACTTAAATGAAAACTATAAATAATTAATAGTTAAAATACTCCTGACTTCCTAACATAGTTTCTAATGTAGTTATTCTAAATATTTGTGATTTTTTTAAAAATTATATTATCTTAAATTTAAATATCTATAAACAATTGTAAAATTTCTAATATTATTATGAACCTAAATTATTATTTTGTTTTAGTAATTAGCGTTAAGGTTGTTGTTTCTTAATGATTACGTATAAACAAATTACCATTAACGGCATATTTTAAAATCAGGATTGTAAATTTAACCCAACTTTACAAGTTATTGATATTGAGCAATATGTAGCTATAAGGTTTTGATGTATGCTTTAATTTTTTTTAATAATAAAAATTAAAACTGAAAATTCTAAAATAAAGTATTTATAGCGTCATTTACGACGACTAGTAAAATATTTTTATTAGTTTAAATGGTATTTATTTTATAATTATGCCAAGAAAATTTCTTTTGAATTATGCTTTTGAACGGAAATAATGTTTTAATTGTGTAAAGTTTGAAAGCGAATATCATGAAAAAGTCGAACTTTTCTTACAGAGAGAATGATGCAAAGTTTTCATAATATCTATGCTTGCGATCTCCTAGATGTGTGTGCGGCGTGACGTCATAAGAAGGGAAAGCTCTGAGAAAGGAATGAACTATCCCTTAGCTCTTTCTAGGGGGGGACAATGGGATGCTCACTTAGGCATCTGAAAACCCTTATTTTGACAGCTGAAGTATTGGGGAAACCTACAATGAACCTCGAATAACAACAAAGCTTGGGGCAAATATTTACAGAGAAAGCGATGTACTAAAAAAAAAGTACACTGTTAAAAGGCTTCACCCAATTCCAGTTGTCCATTCTTTCTTTGCAAAGCTGTGCCAGTTAACCTCCTTTCATTAAAGGTTACACCCGTCTCTCGAAACCTTTGAAAAACTATTGAATTATTGCTTGATGACGCCACAATAATTATGCACCTTAAAACCTTTAATAATTTTAAATAATTACTGATGTACAATTTCATTAAAAAGTTTTTGCATTATTTCTGATACAACTCCATGCTTCCAAAATTATTTCTCTCGTAAAATTCGAGAAAAAAAGGAGGGGGGGAGGTAATTGCTCGCCAAAGGAATGCGTTCTTAATATACTTACAGGGATGCCAACTGCTCCGCTTTCTGGAGTAGTCTTAATAAAGTGGTAGGAAATTATATAGTAATATTCGTTAAAGAAAGATAGTTACACCTACTTTTTAATAGAGTAAGCAGTAGATTGATGAGTTAAGGTTGCATTTAATATGATACTTATAATTTTTGGTAATTAGTGGTGAAAACATTACTTAAAATGAAAAATACTAAACTAAAATTAACTCAAATTTCGCTACCACTCGAAAATACTATTTTACAAAGCGGAGCAAGTTGGCATCCCTGTACTTATAACATTGTCTTAACAATTTCATTATTCTATTGTTAATGAATAATGAAATTGTTAAGACAATGTTAAGACAATAATTAATTGTTAAGACAATAAATTGTCGTTAAATGTGGTCTCGTTATGAGTGAATTATGGGAACATTGAGGATTTTGTGACCCGACAAATTTAACGTGCATCCAGTCAACTAGGAGTCCTCGGCCGGCTGCATTTGAACTCCCATTCTCACGAAAATGAGTCCGTCACTCTGCCAACCAGTACCAGGCTATCCCGGCCTATTTTTCTTATTTTAAATTTCCTGATTTTCAGATTATGATGTGTCATTATGTTTAGCATAACTCTTAAATTATGCATGAAAAGTTTTTTATTTTTATTTGACTGATTACGATGGATATTTGTCATAGCACGTTTAAGCACCTTCTACTATTTTACAACTGATACATATGAGAGAATAATTAAAAAATTTATTTCTATCTATTAATACTAGTTGATGATTGGTAAAATCTAACCGTTATTTTTTGTAAATAAGATGAATGGCACCTTGTGTCAAGAATTCCAATTAATAAGATTTTGATAATTAAAACTCTGATGCAATTTCACTAATTTTTATAACATTAGATTATCCTTCTGCCATAGATCACCGGTGTCCCTTTTATATATTTTTAAAAATATGTTTTGTTATTTTTTAACTATAAAATTCAATCTAATTGTAACTAAAAAACTGTTATATTATCTGAATAACATTTGAACTAAAATTTAAAAGTCAAAAAAAGTAGTTTGAAATTTTTTTTATTTTATTCATATTCAAAAAGGTATCAATAATTGCTTTTATAAATTAAAGAAATTTCAAAGATGAATAACTGTTTCTCTTAGACATAAATAAGTACAAATTTTAAAAAATTAGTGTTTGGAAGATTTTAACTTTAAAGCAGAACACCTATGTCTCATGCTGTATTTCATAACTATAAATTGTTAAAATGCTAAATGCAATATTTTTCATTTATTTTGACCTATAATAATGCAAAATAATGAGAGAAAAAAGTATGAAAAATATGCGTAATTAAAAATTCAGCGTCAAAGTTTTAAGAAATCTCTCTGCTCATCGGCATCATATACAGTACTTGGCCATATTATTAAACGCACTATAAGAGTCTATGTAAAATCTTAATTATCAGGTGATACTATACAGCTTTATTGTTTTTACGCAGCTGAAACCCGTTTGCACTTGTTTACATTCGCTTATCAATTGATTAATATTGTAATGCAATACGTTCAAAATAAATACAAATAAGAAGTATATAAAAAATCTCTATATACTTCTTACTATATACTAAATCTAAACCCATTACATGTATGTTTAAATATAAAAGTATCGCCTATAACCTCTTGCAAAACATGTAATTACTAAAAAACTACAGTGCTGTTTATAATTTGATCTAGTTATAAAAATAAAATAATATAATATCTGATATAATAAATATTCTATATTTATATAATATATCGTCTCATTTATGTTATATATCGCCTAATTTAACCAATTATTACACGAATATAAACAAGAGCAAACCGGTTTCAGCCGCGTAAAAACAATAAAGCTGTATAGTATCATCTGATAATTATAATTTTACATAGAATCTTATAGTGCGTCTAATAATATGGCCAGAGACTGTATATCTTTTTTGGATATTTGTACTTTTTGCCTTGCTATTTGAAGCAAAAAAAAAAAAAAGGCTGAAAAATAAATTAGAGAACCACCTATAGATTTCTACTTTTTTTTTTTAGAAAGAATCGAATTTTAAGCAAATTAGAAAAGTTATTTTCGAAAAAAAAAAATTCGAAATGTCGGCATAATATACTAAAATTTGCCTTAAATAGAGAAAAGAATTAAAGAAAAAAACTTACTTTGAAGTTTTCATACATTCTCTCTCGTTGTTTCTGAGCCATGAATCGAAAAGCAGCGGTTTCAATTTTGGGAGGTTGTTTCAGGAGACGGCAAAAAATTTTAGTTACATCAGGATTCTTTCTTGGCTCGCTGGTGTCACTTGTTGAACATCCAGCAGCCTCATTCAATTCTTCCTCTACACTTTCTTCATCTTCAGAGGATGCTGGTTCATAAATTATATTTATTAGTTCATCATCTGCTTTAAAATAAGTCATTATTCTACGCAATAACAAATTATTTTCATTAAATTAAAGAATAGCCATTGGTTTAACAACCAGTAACAGACATGTAATTTAAAGCAAGACTCTTTGTGAATGAAATAAGCGCTTCGGTAAATCTTGCTCTGCCCCCATCAGCACTGAGGTTCTAAAAGTCACGGGCATTATACAAATATAAAGCTTATTCATTTAAGAATGACTCAAGATGTGTGGCCATATTATTAGACGCAGGTGATTGTTTTTACTCGAATGAAACTCCTGTATCAATTGGTTACGTTAAAAATTAAAAAGTATGTTTCATATAATTATTAATCTAATAATTGGATCTAATTATAATGCTTGATATAATGAATATTTCTATCGTCTCATTTAACCCATTGATACACTAACGTAAACAAACCGGTTTCAGTCACGTGAAAACAGTAAAGCTGTATAGTATCACCTGATAATTAATATTTTACATTGAATCTTATAGTGTGTCTAATAATTTAGCCAGGGATCTTCAGTAAGAAGAGTGTGCTAAGAATACCTAATATCAGGCATAATCTGCCAGCATGGACCGCCAGCACTTAATGATCGAGAAGTGAAATGGACGTGTCCGTTAGAACAGTGCGGTTGCACGAGACGATTTTGTTTAACATGGTAAAAAAAAGTAAACTAAGAGATATAACATAATTTAGGTGACAGACAAAAGCCAAAGAACGCACAAATTAGAAAGAAATTAGCTAACAAATAAATTAAATAAAGGAACGTCGTTAAAGTTAAAACACAACAATGTGTAGTTACAATGCAACTAATTATAGCAGCGAGCGAAGTTTATCGCAGTAATTGCAATAAAGAAAGATTCCACTTAATAAGAATCTAGAAAATTATTTCGAAACATTTTTGAAGACTATTCTTAGAAGTGTATAATCATTAATGACTCACGAATAAGTAAGTCATCATTTTATAGGCACATTTCATTCCACACAAGATAACAACAAAACGTACTTTCGTTCTCTTCACATTCCATGTCACTGGATTCTTCTCCTGCAGATTTCTTGTAGCTAAAAAAACAAACAAATAAATCTTTTTAGCTGTGCTTAGACAAAATTTAAATTATTCCAATTAACCACACCAACCTACAGTCCTTGGACAAACTATTAAACGCACTGCAAGATTCTATGTAAAATCTTAATTATCAAGTGATACTCTAAAATTTTAGTGTTTTTACGCTGACGAACCGGTTTACACTTGTTTATGTTCGCGTATTAGTTGGTTAACATTGTAATGCAATACGTTAAAAATGAATACTAATGGGAAGTATATGAAAAATATCCTCCATAAAAATATATTGAATATAAAAGTATTGCATATAAACTTGTGCAAAACATGCAATTATTAAAACATTACAGAATAATTTGGTCTAATTATTATAATATACTAATATAATACCAGGGGTCTGTTTAGAAGAAATTTGGGTCCGTTCACAAAATATCTTTTCATAGAAACGGACCCTTCACAAAATATTTTAACTTAAAAGCGGACTCTTCACAAAATATTTTAACTTAAAAACGGACCCTCCACAAAATTATTTTTCTTTTAATCGGATAAGATAAATTTGTTTATCTTCATTGTTATTTTGTTAATCGAATAAACCCTTTCCAGCGCAGAAAACAAGAGAGATGGATGTAAACGAATTAAGTTTTGTCTTCGGCAGACGATTCTTTCATTATTCGTCCGAAATGAATATTCTGCGTTCAGCAGTATAGGCTAAATACCAACTATTTATATGTTGTATCTCTAGTTTAAAAGCAGCAATTGTTGTTTATTTTTTAAAATTTGATTTTTTTGATTATAATTTTGCAGTGTTCAGCATAATCTTGTATGTCTTTATAATTTAAAAACTCTTTGAAAAAAATATTTTTTTTGCAATAACGGACCCTGTTTGCACAAATTCATAAAAACGGACCCTGGTTGAAAGAATGTGAGTAATTTTTTCACAATTTCACGAAAAACGGACCTTTCACAAAATGTCTGGACAGACCCCTGAATACCTGATATAGTTAATATTCTATATTTATATAATATATCGTCTTATTTACCTAATTGTCAAATTTATATTGTATATCGCGTAATTTCACCAATTTATACACGAACGTAAACAAGTACAAACCGGTTTCAGTCGCTTCAACACAATAAAGCTGAATATTATCACCTGATAATTAAGATTTTACATAGAATCTTATAGTGCGTCTAATAATTTGACCAGGGNAAAAAAAAAAAAAAAAAAAAAAAAAAAAAAAAAAAAAAAAAAAAAAAAAAAAAAACCATTTTAAACATTACAATAAATGATATTACAATTTATCCTTATTTTAAACTAAAGGGAATCATTTAAATAAACGATGCTTCTGTGTAGGCCTGGATAGCCTGGCCGCCGGTAGGACGTTGGACTCGTTTTCGCGAGAACAGGGGTTCGAATCCGGCCGGACGAAGAATCCCCGTGTATTAAATGGTGATTGGAGCACGTTAAATCCATCGGGCCAACAAAGTCCTCCAAGTTCCCATAACAAACCAATACTTCTGGGGTTCTGAATTAGAGATAGATGGTTCTCTGGTTTAGGTCAAAATTATGATCTCTGGATGAATGAAAGGAGCATGATTGGGTTATCCCTTTAATACGGGATGCGACGTACGTGTGGCTGAATTTGCATTCTTGGCCATAGATGGCGCCCCTGAAAAAGCAAAAAACGCACGCTCTGCCATTGTGGGTGTTACACTACGACTAAAGTTATAGTAGAAACCTATCCGTTACAGAAGCTATTAACAGTTTTTTTCATATGTTTAAATTGAGTCGTGGTGGCTCAGGGGATAGAGCATTCGCCTTCCAATCAGGTGAGCCGTGTTCGAATCCAAGCTAGGGCTGGTCGATATGAATTCCGCATTCGGCTTACACCGACTACTGTGCCGGCGTAAATATCCTCAGTGGTAGATAGTTCGTGGGTTAGAGTCCCCTTGCCTTCAGACTAATCCTGGGAGTTTTTCCTCTCCATGTAACGCAAATGCTGGTTAATTCCATAAAAATCATCCACGAAGGCACATTTCTCCCAGTACTCTGTCCAGGAGTTCCCTTGTCTTCTGGATTGGGTTCAAAACTACAAAGCTGCGGAGTTGAACAATAGTAGCCATTAATCCAAAAAATGGGTCGGCTGTTCAACGAAGGTTATAATATAAAATATATGTATAAAAAATACGTTTAAATTAAAACATGTAAAAAAAAAATTACAATTGAACATTAGTAGTCGTAGAAGAATAGTAGAAGACTTATTTCAGTGGTCATAAGGTTACAACGCTTTTGCTCCCCTTGATTGTAGTAGTTTAAACATGGTTTCTGATAATAGCGGTTAACTTAGACGTGTAGTCATTTTATTAGGCTGATTAACCTAATAGGTTTCACTTACATTGAAAATAGTTAATAAAAATTTAACTATGCGGGTATGTATTTTTAAATTTTTTCAAAGTTTTTTTTTTATGAATAGCTTCTTATGATTTCGATAATTTTCTAGTTATTTGGTTGGAACATCAAAATAATATATAATTTCAAATACTTTACTAGAAAACTTATTCTAAAACACTTACGCAGCAACCAGGGCTTTTTCATCATTCTTATCCATGGTTATAGCTGTAGCACTGTACGCCTATACAAAAAAAGAAACAAAACAAAACAATAAATAGAAAGATTTGATAAATTTCGAAGATATAATATTTTATATCCAATAAAATAATTAATATTTAGTAATCTAATACTATTTTGTATTTTACAGCCCATGAAATATGCTTTATAATGAACAGATGGAAGTTTCATGTAAAATAAACGGGGGTTTTAATCCAGTAAAAAGAATAAAAATTTTTGGGAGAGTTTTTTCGAATACGAGACATAATATGAAAAAAATACATTTAACTGTTGGTCGACTATGCACTAAACTATATAAAATAATTATTTTGTTTGTTGTCAGAAATAACGATTTCTTCTTCTTTTGCACCAAATTTGTAAAATGTCAACTGAACAATATATGAGTGATTCTTTTTAAACATGACAATTCGGACCAAAAAATTTCTTCAAATTTAGTCTTCAAAACAATCTAAAAATTCTTTCTTTATGCTTCTTTAGTTACATTTATTAATATCTTACAGACAGCAGTGTAGTTTTTTGACATTTGCTCAGGAAAAAAAATAAAAATAGAAATTCACCAAATCTTGAATGCCAGAAAATGAAATGAAGTTTAAAAAACAGTCCTTTTAAGTTAATAGTAAATAACTCAACTTAAGCCTTTATGTTAGATGGACCATAAATTGCTTAAATTAATTCTTTTTATTCACTGTAGAAAGAATCGAATTGTTTTTGTTGCTGATATGTACTGAATAAAATTGTGTATAATAATCAACCATTAAATAAATAAATAACTTTGATTAAATCCAACCATATTACAATCATACATAAACTTGGTATTAGGCTAATATTTGCTTTCCCTCCTTACAGTATTAGCAGTTAAAAAAATATTTGGTAACACTTCAATGTCCTGGAATTCATAAGACAGGAAAATGACAGCCAGGATAATGACAAATTCGCCATTTTATAGCATATAACTTTAATTTAATAATTTGACCTAAGACGTTTACATTCTGCAGAAAACAACAGAATTTCTTAAAATAACTCAGATAAATCTATGTAGTTTATGTTATTAATGATTTCAAGAAGCCAGGAAACTGACAACACAAAAACCGACTCATCATGAAAAATTTTTTGAAATAGATTTTGAACCAGAAAATTGATTCTTTATTCATGCAACAAGACATGTTCATATAGGAGGGTATCTAATCAATCTATTAACATAAGATATTGATTGCTGGCTCTATCTATTGTGGTTATAAGCCACTAAATAAAAGTAGCCAGGAAAATGACAGATTTTCTTGGGACAAACAAATTATTGACAGAAAAAACTATTTTAAACGACGTTTTTGTAAATAATACCCTCTGCGTATATTCTAGAAATGCTTACACCGGTTGAGATAAAAAAAATTAGATATTGAAACATTTATGGGAAATTTTGAAGCTTGTTATTATTGGAAACATTGGTTGGGACATGCCAGGAATATGACATTTTGAAGTTCAATTAAATTTTCGAACTATACAAAACAGTCAATGCTGGTGCAAAGTCATTTTAAAATGCTAACAGCAATGCGATTCATTATTTTTTTTAAAAAAAAGTCCTTTTAGTATTATGGTATTAGATCTTGGAGCAAGGGACAGTGAATTGTCATATTTCATGATAATCACCCATATATATATATATATATACATATATATATGGTGAAAGAAGGAATATTCAGGGTGCCATTTTATATTGGTGATGGATATTCAGGTGGTTAGGAGAAGCGTACATGAGTCGCCAACAAATTTATGAGAATTATTATAACCATGCAACTGAAACATTTTTGTGGTTAGAAATTTAAAATAAAAATTATAAATAGATTTTTGTTTTCGATTAGAGGCGACAGTGAATTAATAAGTCTGCATTAGTAATGAAATAAAAAGTATCCGTTGCATTGATCTATAAGAGAAGGATAAATATTTTTATTCTCATTTTAAAAGATTAAGTCTTTTATTTATTTTAAATGTAATTCTATTAATAAAAAAAAGCTTAAGTATATATATATAGTCCCTGTCTAAATTATTATACGCACTATAAGATTCTATATAAAATCTTAATTATCATGTAATACTATACAGCTTTATTGTTTTTACGCGTCTGAAACTGGTTTGCACTTGCTTACGTTCGTGTATCAATTGGTTAACATTGTAATGCAATACGTTAAAAATAAATACACATGAAATGTATATAAAAAATCTTCTAAATAAAAACCCATTACGTGTAAGTTTAATTATAAAATTATTGCATATTAACTCGTACAAAAGATGTAATTATTTAAGAACTGCAGTGCGTCTAATAATTTGATCTAATTATTACAATTACAATATAGTAATGCAATACCTGATATAATAAATATTCTATATTTATGTAATATATCGTCTAATTTCATCAATTTATACACGAACATAAACAAGTACATACCGGTTTCAGTCACGTAAAAACAATAAAGCTGTATAGTATCATCTGATATATATATATACTTTGGTTACTCCTCAACTTTTTCATTTTAAAGATAAGCGTACAAATCGAGGTAAACGGGGATCAACAAGTAATAGTGACAAATTAAATATAAATTTTATTTCTAATATGGAAAAAGATTTTAACAAACATTATAATATTAAACTAGTTAAAGATTTTGTTTTCTCCCTTAAGAAAAATGATGTATATAAGCTTCAAGATCTTATTATTAACGTTTCTTTTATTAATTTACACTTCAAAATTCTTTGTTTCGATCTTGTAAAGGCCAAAATGAGTAAAATTTCTCCAAATAAAAAGAAAAATTAAGATAATTTATATTTCGTTATTAACTTTCAAAACCCTATTTTCGATAAGATCAAATTTCAAACTATTTTTGAAAATTTTAAAACTTTATTTCCATTAAAAGATTTTAACATAATTAAAAGCTTTAAATATAATAAATCTCTCGGTAGAACTATATTTAATTATAATGATATAAGCAAAAATTTAATGAGAATTAATGTATCCGATTATGAATGTCACTGTGAAGAAGAGAAATATTTTGATTTAGTTAATAAACATCATAAACATATTATTACTGGTAATTTAAATATTCTATAATACTTAGAACTTAGGAATTTAATGATAAAAGGCACAAAATTTAGACCCATTTACCATATATAATTTTAAAAAATTCTAAACTGCTTTCTTAATGATCTCAATAGTTTTTCTTTAAAGATATCAAATAGATTCTCTTTATCTTTAAGTATGCTAACAGAATGGAAGTGGGGTGTTTATTATTACTCTAAAAACTTTGTATTCAATAATAAGGATAATTTAAATAACAGAAACAGTTTAACAAATTCTTCTAAAATTGTTCTATCAATTAAGCAACTACAAAAAAGTTTTACAATTACTCCCATAGACCAAGCTAACAATAATTATACAATCTTCTGTGAAAAATTCTATGTTGAACTTTTAAATACGGAGTTAAAAAATAGTAAAAATATTAAACTTAGTAATTTAAATAATAATATTGTCATTAAAAAAATTTATCTCTATATCAGAGGTTAAAAATTAAAATTAGCAATATACAATTTCCTTACTTAATTATCAGTCCTAAATTTCATAAAATTCCCATAAAATGTAGAGCAATGACGTGTGGATCTAATACTTACCTAACTAAACGTGGCACCATTTTCTCTAACTACTTAAATAAAATTATTAACAGAAGAATTATTAAAGAAGGGTTTTCTTGGATTATCACTAATAATCAATCGATTTTTGAATTCATTAAACATTATAAAATTAATTCTATTGCGACTTTTGATTTCCAGGATCTTTTCAATAGCATTCCCCTTTCTAAAACAAAAGAGGTCCTTTTGAGTTATTACTATGATTTTAAAAATATCCTTTATTGCGATTTTGATTATTGGGAAATTCTAATTTTGATTATTGGGAAATTCTAATTAATTTTTGTCTTTTTAATAATTATCTTTACGATGGAAAGGATATTTTTATTCAAATAGATGAAATACCACATGGATCTAATTATTCATCTCTCTTAGCTAACTTATTTTTGCATTATTATGAAAAAAATTATACTCTTAATATTAAATTTGTTTTCAGATTTATTGATGATTTTATTATCTTTCATTTTCAAGATCATACTATTTTATTAAATAATATTTACCCCGAGGAATTAATCTTGCTTTGTAATCATGATGATAATATTAGTTTTAATTTTTTAGATTCGGGTATTATAAAAGAAGAAAATATCTACTTTGTTGATTTATACCATAAAGGAAATTATTTTAATATAAATAAAATAAATACTTGGACTTCTAATGTTTCTAAAAACATCTATTTAAATACCATTTTTAATCAAATGAATAGAATTAAAAGAATGCCTAGTAATATTTATTTATTCAAAAAGAAATAGACAAACTCTTTCAAAACTTGATAAAAAAAAACAATGGTTACCCAAATAAAGTAATTAAATTCTATATAAAACCATTAAGTTATATATAGAATTTAATTGTATGTTATTGTAAATAAATTTACTAAAAATACTTCTTTGTTAATTTCTATAATTTTAACCATGCGCAAATCCATTTCGGGCATATCCTTGGCTAAAATTATGTGCAAAACGGGCTATTCAAGTTTCTTTCTCTCTCTTTTCTATTTTATTTTTTTTCTAAATAAAAGTTAATTTTCTATAATTATTAATTGTCAACTCCTTTAAATTATCTAGTATAATATTACCTTACTCACATCAATTTTCGGGCCCATCCTTGGTAACTAACAATTCAAACGCACTTCAGTACTGCAGTAAAACGAACTTCAAAACAAAACTCCTCTATTTACGCTTTTACTAAAACTTGAGCTTCTGTTTTTATATTTTGTAATTTGACAATCTTTTTGCGAAAACATTTTAAATCATTCTTGAAAAATTTCCCGTTCATGTAAGTTCATTTGAATTCGCTACTCGCTTTATAGATTTCGTTTCATGTTTTATTCTGTTTTTTCGTGATATTTTTACTTTATGTGTTCTATTTTATTTGTTGTAAATGTTTTGTAAAAATATTTTATGAGTGCTCCTCACACTTTTGTATTTATATATTTTGCTTTGGCTAAATTGATACAATATTAGAAAGCACTCCTTTTTACGGATATAATCGTGTGAGCTGATAAAAAGATTGCAACTTTTATTTTCCGGATTTTTTTCCCTTTTTTTCAGATTTTTGTCCCGGTTTCTTATTATTTTTATTTTTTTTTTTCTTCCTCCTTTTTTTCCATGTTTTCTCTACATTTTGAACTTATATATATATATGGGTGCCCCCTAATTTGAAAACTTTTTAGAAGTTTAGCTTCGACTTCCCTGTTTTATGAAAAAAAGGATGTGTAAAATTTTCAAGTCAATCGGACCTTCATCGATGATGAAATTTTAGAAATTTCATTAAAAAAGTCCCTTTTCAGATTTTTAATTATCTTATATTGTGGTAAATTTTTATAATTGGTAACTGTTATTCTTGTTATGAGTTGCTTCAAACTTTCCTTTCTGTCACACATTTTCCTTTAGCGCCTTTTTGGGATCACTGTCGACAAGAAGACGTTTTGTTTCAATTCCTTTAACTGTAAGAAATTTTTCGAATTTTTTTTTCTAGATTTGTAAAATGGCATCAACTTCATCAGATAATTCGTCTCACAAGATAAGAAAAGATTTGTATGAGCTACATTTCCAATCAAATCGTTGAAGCTAAACTATCTTACCACACGCTAATTTCAAACGCGTGGGAGTAGTAAATTAAGTAAACTCCTACAATAAGAACTGACCATTGCATTTATAAGTTAGTCAAACTCTACGATAAATGGAAAAATTTACAAAATAAATAAATAAAATTGTTTAGATCTGTAGGAAAAGACGAACAATGAATATTTTTGTGGAAACTATGGACGATCTCTTCGACATAGCAAATGCAGATGCTGTGGAATAAGCAAAAATTGCTGATAAGAAATTCTTAATACTTCAGCACAAAAAAGAACAATCCCGTGTTTCAGTTTTTTTAATCTATGCTTGACATAGATCTAAAGCAGAAACGCAAAGAAAAAAAGATCAGTAAAGTACTCAGTAATGGTAGCTGAAAAGGAGGAAAAAAAAAACTTTTGAAGGACATTTGATGCATCAAAAAGTGCGTAGCCAAATCTTTCAACAAAAAATAAGCACATTTTAAATACTTTCTAAGCACTCAAAAAAATATTTTTAAGCACTATACACATTAACAAAATGCAAAATAATTTTCAAAGACTTTTCATGATCATGATAAAATAATGAGTTTCTGACAAAAAACCTTTTTCTTGATTATATTAGCCATTATAAGAACAACTAATACACAACACTAAATTAATAATTAGTTCGCATATTAACATGTCTTATATACTAGTGAATTGAAAGTGGTAGATACACTACACACTCAAGATTTCCATGACAGTTATCAACCCAGAGAATTGATGAAAAAAATATTTTTCTTGCTCGAGTATGTTAGAACCTGGTTTTTATCATTGGAACTCTTTAACGTGATGTATGCCTCAACTGATCGAGGCTATTGTATTTATTAATTTAAACACTAATTAGAGACCATATAAATCTGAAAAAATGCTTAGTTTTTTGCTTAAGTTGGGGATCTTAAGTAAATTAAAAATACAAAAATACTTAATAATTTAGTTGAATATTATAATTTTAAATAACTATGAAAAAATTAATTCAACTTGTGAGAAATTTGGAATAAGAAAATTTTATGTAAACAGTAATGAGAAAATTCCAAACATGATATGAAACCAGGGTCTTTAGTATAAATTTTTAGAGGCCTTATAAAAAACAAAGTAAAAATGTAAGCATATTAGGTGTTTCAAATTAATAGTCTCTGGTCATATCATTAGGCGCAGTTTAAGATTCGGTGTAAAATTTTAACTATCAGATGATACTATACAGTTTTAAAGCTGCTGAAACCGGTTTGCACTTGTTTACGTTCGTGTATCAATTGGTTAACATTGTGGTACAATACGTCAAAAATAAGTACAAATAGGAAGTATTTAAAAAATCTCATGAATAAAAACCAAGTTCATGTATGCTTAAATATAAAAGATATAAAATCCCGCAAAACATGTAATTATTTAAACAGTACAGTGCGTCTAATAATTTGGTCTAATTATTATAATATACCAATGTAATAAATGTTCTATATTTATATAATATATCGTTTAGTTTATCCAATCATCTACTTTACATTATATATCGTCTAGTTTAACCAATTGATACACTAGCGCAAACCGGTTTCAGTCACATAAAAAACAATAAAGCTGTATAGTATCACCTGATAATTAAGATTTTACATAGAATTTTAGAGTGCGTTTAATAATTTGGCCAGGAACTGTAAGTGATAAAAAAACAAAAATGTTGTCTAACGAATCATTTCAGAAGAAGGTGGGACTGAAAACATAAAAAACTGATTCTGGAAAAAACAAAGAGGAGTTCATAGGCGATTATTAGAAACACTTCCTGGTTTAATTAGGCAATCATACTGATTTTGATGCTTTTAATACCATCCTCCCCAGTAGTGATTAGACATACATTAAAAGAGTTATTGTTTCTTCATTTCTTAAATATTAATTTGAACCAGCCAATGTCTCTATGTCTTTGATTTTATTTTAGAAAAGGGTTCTAAAAATATATATTTAGGGCGTTGATAAGGGAACACCGTTTTTTACACATGATTATGATGAAATGGAGGAGTTGACTCTGCTAATTAGAGTTATTTGAACAAATATTTTACTTCATTATTGAAGTATTTGTTCAGTTATTTTGAGCACTATAATTTTTTTCTCTATCATTAGTTGAACAAATTATTATTAGAAAAAGATGGGGAATGAAAAGGTATAAAATTTGCTTCATTATAATGTTGTCGTACTAAGATCACTAAGTTTCGTCGAATCAATAACGTGGAAAATCGGTTCTGCCCGAGAACCATTACACAGTGAAGATCGGCCGTGTTATAAAAAGACAGTTCTTGTCTGCGTGTTTCGATCGTTTTTTCTCCGAATCAGCTATCATGGATATAAGCCGTTCTTCCTCATTCATTTTCGTTTAATAAATAAAATTAAATAGAAATATTTTAACTATGCTAAACGAGAAAGAAAATAAGAAAAAGGTACTACTCTAACTCGTATAGTGAAATAATCCACAACTATATAACATACTATAGTACAATATCTATCACGTACGTACACGTAAAAAAACGTAGAACAACGAGGCGATACAAGTTAATCTATAAAATTAAATAAAAATATTACTAAATAAGAGTGAAAAGGTGTAAAAAAGAAAAAAAATGAACCTAACGCGATTTCTTAGAAACAATAAAATAAAATAAAAAAATTTCGAGCGAAACTTTTCATACAAAACAAATAATGTAAAAACTGAATGCATTTTTTATTGAATCTTTTCATCCAATATATACCGTAAAATTATTGAAGTCGGAAATAAAATTTTAAAAAAATTTATCAAAATCTAAGACATCATTGAAAGTGAAAAAAAAAAAATAACTGTAGACTAAAGGTATCAATCTTTAAGAAAAATAAGAAATCTTTCTTAACTTTACCAAGCAAATGCCACTACTAAACTCATGCTGTAAATAAACAATACAAAACGAAAACAATACACTACTAAATTCATATCATCAAACGATGTTCTATGTTAAATAACTACTCATAGATGTTAAACTAATAGCTGCTATTGTAAGCGTACTGAAGGGTAAAGAAAAGGTACCCAACGCGATAACAGTCAATAAAATAAAAATATTTTTTCAAAAACACAGCTTAAAAAAACTGAAAATAAATAAATAAGCGCTTAAGCGGACTAGACTGTCTACAATCCATCTCCTTTCAAATCGCCGAACTTCCTGGGAAATCAAGTTTCATTGCTTTGTTAATTTTTTATTTAAGACGAGAGAATATTTCATTTGTCTAGCTAAACGTTTTTTTAACATGTTTTTATTTAATGTGCTATATTTTTATCAGAATATATATATAAATACATTCATACAGAATATAAATACATTGAGCTTAAATTATACGAAAAGTCCGATGTATTTTAAATTCTCTACATTTTTCAAACCTGGTTGCAATTGAAAAATTTTATTTGTAATGTAAGTAAAATATTTTAAAATAAAAGAGGCATTTGTTTCTTATAAGAAAATTTTTCTTTAAGGATATTATTATTCTTTGTAGAAAAATTCAAAACAAAACATATTAATACAAGTATATTTCTTGCTTAAAAAATAAATGGTTCGCAAAGAATAATTCACAATCTCGACAGTATTTTCAAACTACTGAAGAAGACATATGGCGACCGAAAATGGCAACAGCATAATAATAAAATAAAAATAAAAAACACAAAAAGCAAACAAACAAGAATGGCAATAAATGTGAAGTTAAAATCGAAAATGTTAGATTGAATATATATTTTAAGGATTTAATAACTGACCTTATATTAGATTGATTATACGGTAGACTGACAACTTCGGATTCTTCTGATCGAATAAATCTGTTCTTATCTCTACGGCAAGAATACTGAAAAAGAGAATCATAGTTTTAGAGTTTTACAATTGTAATGAAGCTTTAATTTTAAACTACATATATGACAACGAATGTAGTTTAAAATCACAACGTATCATTTCAACAATCTCATTTATTTATATTTTTACGAGCTAAGACTTTAGCGCCGCAATAACTTTTCGAATATAAGAAATGATAGATTTCTATTCATCAAATTCTGAGCCATTTTCTTAATCAGAATTAGAAGGGTTCGTTATAAGTTGAATGATCGCAATTTCGAAATAAAAGCAAATCAGAACATAAACTAAGTGAAACTAAACATAAAATTACGAATTTCTTAAGATATAATTGAAATAATAATGCATTAACGTAGAAAAGAATAGTTATTTACCTTCACAAATGGAATATCTTCAGGCCTTTACTTTCAGATCTCTAAAGAACAGTATTTTACGAAAGAGTATTATTCGGTATATATTTTAAGTCACGTGATGAACCGATTTCTGATTGGTAGTTATATATAAATTAATTTCACAAGACCCAATCCAACGTTGCATCTAGTAGACTTTTCCGAGAAACGGTTTGAAGAGATCTTTTTCCAATGATTTAGATGTTTTCATCAATTCTTTCTAAAAATAACTGAAAGAGAAGAAAATTTTATTCAATTTTTTTTTACATCTCACTTTACTTACGGAGCTGAGATGTTGATATGTTTATGGGATCATAATTTTCTTTCAATATTTTTAATTCATCAGCAATGTTTTAGATATAAGATTTATATTCAACAGGTGAAATAAAATTGCAAAAATTTATTGTTTTTAAAAGAGTTTCTATTTATATAATACGAGCATAAATTTTAATAATAAAAGTTAATATTAATTTGTTTTGTTTTTAAAGATTCTTTTAACATGAAAATTTTATTATTTTTAAAATCTATAAAAAAATTATTATAATTAGAATTTGACTCGATTAAATAGCTATTAATGATATTTTTATAAATATTTACTATCGGAAGATTAATTGCAAATAAGCAAAATTTTAGTTTGTTGAGATAAATTTTACGTGTTTAATTTTATTACTAATTTCATTCATAAAATTAAATTATTAATTATATTTTTTCAATTAATAATTATATTTTTCAATTAAATTCACAAATTGATCTTACCTACTAATTCTTGCATCCTAAATAATTTAAGTTTTAAATTACAAAATTTTTAAAAATTAAATTTTTAAAAATTACATTTTTAAATAATTAAATCTGAAAAATGTATATTTCTTTTAAATATTTAATGAATATAATTATTTAATGAATTAGTTTTTTAATTAATGTTTGAGTTTTAGAGTGGGTTTAATTATTTTAAATTTAATCTTTATCGAAATTTTGAAATTTCAGTAATAGAATTACTATTTTAATTAAACAATTTGAATAATTTAATATCATTAGTCAGCAAAATGTAAATATATATTAATTTGTGTTAAAGCAGAGTTTTTATCTCCCAAAAAAGGGCCACTACTTCCGATGCTTTCAATAATATTTCTGTGATATTATCTTAACCCTTTTGTGCCAGATGTACTACTTTTATGGGACGCTTTCTTTAAGAATTTCGTAAAGGGAACAACATTTGTCTGAGCTCTTCAAAATTATAGAAGACATATCCTGAGTATTTGTTCTTGATATATATCTATAGATGGCAGCACATTTTCAAAATTAAAACGGTGAAATTGATGTTTTTACACCAGAAGAATTAATTATCAGAAGTATTGGCTTTCCTGATAAAACATAGCGATAAGAAACGTTATAATATTGTAATAATTTTTATCGTCAATAATTTTATAACTAATGTTATTCATTTGATTAAATATAATATTCAGAATACGCATTTTTGCATTTTTCGACATTTTTTCTTTTTAGTTGCTTTTTCAATACTGTTGCTTTTTGTAATGTTTTTATTTTGGAACGGATATATATATATATA
>NC_092215.1:7556298-7559981 GCF_043381705.1 Parasteatoda tepidariorum | reverse complement strand
TTTTGGATTAATATTGTGCTTTTGATGTGATCATTCCAGGTGAGTTTGCTATTGATTATAAGGCCAAGATAATTTGCTTTTTTAACTATTGGTATTGGTATGTTGAACATTTTTGGTTGAAGTTGTGGAAGTATTTTAATTCTTCTTTTTTGTATAATTAATATTTGTGATTTTCCAGCATTTACTGCAGTTTTCCATTTTAAGCACCAGTCTTCTATTTCGTCTATATGGTCTTGTAGTTTTTGAAGAGCATGATTTGGGTTTCTGGATTTAATAATAATACCGGTATCGTCTGCGTAATAGGCTGTTATGCTGTTATAATCGGCTTTGTTTATAGGAAAATCATAAGTGTATAATATGTATAATATCGGTCCCAGAATGCTGCCCTGTGGTACTCCGGCTGTGATGTTTCTCTTTGTGGATTTTTTGTTTTTGATGGTGATTTGAAATGTTCTATTAGAAAGATAGCAGGATAGGAGTTTGATTATGCCGGGTGGAAAATTCAGCTGTATGAGTTTATATATTGTACCAGTGTGCCATACTTTATCAAATGCTTTGGATATGTCGATCATCAGGAAGGCTATTGTTTCTTTATTTATGATTGCTCTGCCAGTATAGTCTATTATTCGGAGTAACTGTTTGGTGGTATATATATATATATATATATAAATATCCTACTATGTGATCCATACACACAATATGAGCCTATTATATTAGGAAAACCCCTTACCTAGTCTAATGAGCCAATCCTCATTTCATTCGAAAAATAACGTGGCAATATTTTTTATAATATTTTGTCAAATTACACTGGTGGACAAAATTAAGAGATGGAAGACATTTTCCCAAATACCTCAAAAAATACTGAATATAAGTAAATGAAATTTGGTATGGATATAGCTTATTCCATGATAATAAAGTATGCAAAACAAAAAAGAAAGTGCCATTCACTTACAAGACATATTGCCAATAAATCCAATGTAGTCTGAACTCAAGGATAAAAGATGACAATAAAAGTGAGGCTTGTGCTGTGTGGGTTGCCTCTAGTATTGTATATGGTCACCCCTGACAGACAGACAGCATGCACAACGAGTATGCATGCTGTTAATAAGGGAGTTAATGAGGACTTGTGGAAGACCCTCCCATTCTTCCACCAGAGCAATTTTTAACTCCAGAATGGTTCTGGGGGGAGGTTGGCGTATCGCAATGTCTCTCCCAAGAGCATCCCAAGCATGTTCAATAGGATTTAGGTCAGGTGATTTGGCTGGCCAATCCATTCGTTGAATATCCTCTCTTTCCAGTTACTCATCAACCATGAGAGCCTTATGTGGTCGCGCATTGTCGTCCGTAAAAATGAACTCAGGGCCAACAGAGCCCCTAAAAAGACGCACGTAGGGCTCTAGGACCTCCTGCCTGTACATCTGGGCATTCACGGAACCATTGTCAAACACATGGAGCGGTGCGCGGGTATCTTGCATGATCCCTGCCCAAACCATGAGTCCTTCACCAGTATAATGGTCCCTTTCAATAATGTTGCTGGGATGGTATCGGGTTCCAGGTTCCTTCCATATCAATAACCGTTCAGAATCAGGTTGTAGACTGAATCTGGACTCATCGGTGAAGAGAACATTAGCTGTGTCCAATTCTGATGTTGTCTTAATTTCGTCTACCAGTGTATATTGGATCTACTTTGAATAATGATTTCCGACTACCACTATGTAGAAATAAAGAATGGCATACACCCCCCTTTAAAAGGATCATGTTTTGTTTTTAATATTATGATAGCTATATTATAATATTATGATAGATATTTTATAATATTCTAATATATGATATCATAATATTATAAAATATATTATAATATTATGATAGCAATAAACAGCTGTTAAAAATCTTATTTTCTTTTTTAGATAACTACTATGGAGGACAAGAAAATTAAACACTTTGGAGGATGTCATTGTGGAGCTGTTCGATACAGTGCTTTAGCTTCATCTAAAGTTAGAGTTTATTCTTGCAAGTAAAAATCTAAATTTACTACTATTATGTATTGGAAATTAGCAGAAAAAGACAATTTTTTGACGATGTTTTACTGAATTTTTTTTCCTGAGTCTGTTTGTGAGGGGCAGGGCCTGATCTAGAGTTGCGGGGGCTCTAGGTACAAAGCTGGCAGGGCCCCCCTCATCTTAATTATAAACTAAATTTACATGTTGTTTAAGTAGCGAGTTTTTTAAAAAAATTATTTGTAACACAAGTAAATTACAAAATACTTGTAAATTTGAGTTTATATTTATTTCAATTTTTGTTAATTTATAACTCTAATAGATAGTTTTTAAGGACAAATCCAAAAAGGAATTATTTGTATAATTTAGGGGCCCCCAAAAATGTGGGACACTTATGATAGTCCGCTCAGGCCTATCATAATTTATCATTAGGCATCATTCATCATTTATCATAATATGATATTATATATATTACATAATATCTTATTATATATGATATTATATATGATATTATATATTATATACAATATCATAATTTATCATAAGGCAATTCCAATCGAGTTCCAATTGTTCTTCCCAGAGCGTCTCAGATATACTCTATAGGTTTGAGATCTGGAGACCTGGCTGGCCCCACTCCAAAACTGAGAAATGAAATTAGGACTCCATGACTTTATCCCAATACTTCAAACCAGTAAAAGTGCCTTTCTCATTCAGTCAATAAACTATTAGTTAAAAGAGGGTATGACCCCCCACCGAAAACCACCACAATTTCAGAGTAAAAAA
Organism: Parasteatoda tepidariorum; assembly: GCF_043381705.1. Lineage (NCBI taxonomy): Eukaryota > Metazoa > Arthropoda > Arachnida > Araneae > Theridiidae > Parasteatoda > Parasteatoda tepidariorum. Next base: position 7,557,201 of record NC_092215.1, on the reverse strand, counting down.
AAAGTGTCGTTTAAAAGTGGAAACAATTGGAACTTCTAAAATATTTTATTTCCTATTTGGAATAACGTTATAAGACATTCGTACCTCTAAGAGGGTATAATACCCTTTATTAACTAATTTTTTCAGTTTAATTCTGTGAGTATTGTTTCATACCTTCTAACTCTGCTGAATGGTCAGACGTATATATTGGAACTGTTTCTTAATTACTTTATTCGAACAATATCCAATTATGTTCAGTGCGCAAGAAAAAGAAAGAAAAAAACCGTAGGGCAAACAGATTGATGACTGAAAAGATTTTTTTTATCTAACTTCATGCATTAGAGCTTAATCTTAATGTTCGAGGTCCTAACTTTATACATACTAATTAATGTTGGTGAACCGGGTTCGAATCCCAGCAATGGCTGGTCGATACGAATTCTTCACCCGGCTCGCACCAACCACAGTGATGACATGAAATATCCTTAGTGGTGGACGGATCCTGGGTTAGAGTCCCCTTGCTGTCAGGCTAAACGTGGGAGGATCTCGTGGTATTCCTCTCCATGTAACGCAAATGAGGGTTAGTTCCATCAAAAAGTCCATCACGAAGGCAAATTTTTCCCAGTACTGGATCCAGGAGTTCCCTTGTCTTCTGGTTGGGGTTCATTAGTAATCGTAGACCCAAAAATTGGGTCGGCTGTTCAACGACGGTTATAAAATAAAATTGAAAAAAAAATAATTAATTTGTACAGAAGATATTTTAAGTAACGAAGTTAGACACAAAATATTTTAATAAACATACCTTTTTCTGAAAAAATTTGGTTCTCGACACTTAATCTATATATTAATCTTAATCTATATATATAATTTTTTTTTCTTTTTCCTTTTTAAAAAAAATTTTTTTAATGGGGGGGGGGGGAAATAGAA
>NC_092215.1:7532673-7556266 GCF_043381705.1 Parasteatoda tepidariorum | reverse complement strand
TTTAATGGGGGGGGGGGTAAATAGAAGTAAGTTCTGAACTCTTAACGTTAATTTTTATTTCGCGTATTTCGTTATCTGAAAGACGTCGCGTTTTTAAACTTATAATATTTCAAGAACTTATCGCCCGATTTCTTTTAAATTTAAGATTTTGTCATTTAAAACTACGCAATTAAAAAGGTGTAAAAATGTTTATACCTTAAATTTAATTTTTTAGCTCAGTTTCAAAATAAATAATAAAAAGTGATGAATAATAATTGTTAATAACTATTTTTCGTGGTAAATTATCTTTGGATTAGCACCTTTTTAAATTGAGTGCAAAAGAAAAAAAAATTCGCTTCGTAAGTTCTGGAGATTTAGCTAAGAATAAAATTAGCACTAAAACTTCCTACCACTCTTCTGCCTAAATTAATGAGACTATATTTCCCAGATCGCAGCTACCCTTTATATTTTGGGGTTCAGAAATCCGAATCCGTTGAAAAAAAGGTATCTTTATTCAGAGAAAGTACGTTTTTGTGTCTGATTTCGTAACTTAAAATATCGTCTGCACTAATCAATAAGCATATTTGATGTCCCACCCACGAACTATTGTGACTGAGTTTCAAAACATGAAGATCCGATCATTAGATCAAAAGTTATTCAGCGTAGTCTGTTTTTTTGGCACGCTGTACATTTGAACATCTGTGTACCATACATTTCTTCACGCAGCTCACAAGGAATTGCTTTGGCTTACAATTTCAATTTGGCTTACAATTTCATTTATAGATTTATCAGTATGTTATAATTTTAATATTATATTATTAATGTCATAGAATGTACAATAAGATGTTTGTAATTAAACCATACAAGAGAAATAAATTTGTGGTTAAATGTTTCAGTTGTAGCGTTTGTTGGAAAAAACAGTATAAAGGATTTTCTGTACCTGATGAAGATTTTGAATTACTCCAAGGGAAAGATAATTTGACTCTGTATACTTTTAATACAGGAGTTGCTAAACATTATTTTTGTAAAACATGTGGTGTACAGAGTTTTTACAAACCACGCTCAAATCCAGATCGTATCAGTAAGTATAACAATATTAATTTATACATTAGACTTTTAGATAAGTTGTACAGTCGACAAAATAAAAAAAGTAAAATATATATATGTTTTTATACTCAAATTTAAATAATGAAAAATTATAACTAATTATTAAAAATTATTTTTCTTTGGGTAAATGAGTTTCATAAATGCATTTTTTTTAATTGCTTAACTATTTTTAAAAATAGGACTAAAAACGCAAAAAGTGAAATTAACATTAAGGGGTCCGAACTTTTGATGACTCTCCTAACCAAACTATGGTGACTATATTTCCCAGATTGCGGCTACCGCCTATATTTTGAAGGTTAAGAATCCAAATGTGTAAAATTATGCATATGTTTTCTCAGAGAAAGTACGTTTTTTGTGTCCGATTTCGTAACTTAATTGATAGTTAGCACTAAATAATTTGCATATTTGACGTCACCCTCAGGAACCATTAAGATTGAAACTATGGGATTGAGTGTGTAGATGCGCTTGAAGTGTAAGAAGGTTTTCAGGTTAAATATTAAGCGTTTATTAACAACACCACAAACATATATACGCTACGTGCAAAATAATAAGATTAATAGAGGACGTCCTTTTGCAATGAGTTTTAGCAAAGAAAGATGATGTGTTCAGTTCGGATCTCACCAGAGAAATGAATTCGCCACACCTTTAACGTACAGTGATTGGCTAGATTTAATTTGAGAAATTAGATTATTGGATTAGAATTTTGATAGACAGATTTTAGTTTGAGTTCCCAATTCTGTGTTTCGGTTTCAATTTAAAAGTTTCACTTCATGAAAATTGTGATTGACAGATAAAGAAAAGTGAAAGTAATTATGGATCACCACAAAACAAAGTACGTGAAAATCCGATCATTAAAACGAAAGTTATTCAAGGTGAGATCTTATTTTTTGCCCACTTTACCTATAGAGATAAATTGAGAACGATTGATTTGCTTATATATAAGGCTTATATAATTAATTTTATATTGTTATTAAACGTCACTTATTTCTCTTTATATATTATATTACATACTTTGTGCGTAATTTTAATATTAATCGAATAAGTGAAATTTAATTTAGCGACGATCGAGCTTGTTTTGATGTTTTTAATTTCGCCTTCAAAATATTATATTATTTAGAAAAATTATATTATTTAAAATTATATTATTCTATTATTTATTTAAACTACATTATTGTAATAAGTGGAGAACATTTTATGCTAATTAATAACATTATAATGTAGCATAAAAGCTACATTATAATTTATTGGAAAGTCATTGTATTGCTTTATAAATGATGCTTGATTTCAAATTAATTTTACCACCGCATATTTAGCAATTGCATACAGAGTGAATAACCTGTCACACAGTTAAAAGATAATATGAGACAAAAATTTAACTCTTAGCTTTTTTATAAACTTGTCTGCGTCTGGCTTCTTATTTTGTCTAGTCTATTGTCGAAAAAGTAAGAAAAATTCAAATTAGAAATAAAATTTTAACACGATTGTTCAAAATGAAATTTGAATTGTTCTTAGTTTCGATGCAGCATTGTATTAAATGCAGACAAAAAAGAAATTGAAGGATGACCATTAAAAATTGTTAGTTAGCATAAGGAAAACATTTTTCTCAAATAAAATAATTTTTTTAATACTTATTTACGTTAATATGCAATTAACAACCCTTTAAAATTTTCTATGGTGAACCGAATTGAAGTAAAATTCTGTACGCAATTAAAAATACCAATTAATATTAATTATGTGCTCATGGTACGAATGGGTTAAAAATTGAAATCTAAACACCAGATTCTATTAAGTTTTGACTTTCGTGAATAATGGGAGTTGTTCCCTTGCTAGTTTATAGTATTAATTAATTCAAGCCTAGTATATTCAGTAAGCAATTAAAAATACCAATGTTTTGAAGATGAAAATATTTTGTAGGGCTATTCACCTATTGAAACAGTCAATGTATGCAATATCGATGTTTCTGTTTTTTTTTTTTTTTTNTTTTTTTTTTAATAAGCTGATGCATTCAGTTGACTGATTTTTTTTTTAAATTTTTAGGTATGAATGTTTCGTGTATTGATCCTGGCACTATTAAAGAGATAGAGGAATTACAATTCGATGGTGTAAACTGGGAAGAATCAATGATAAAGAAACCTGTGACCTAATTTTATAAAGGCTGTACAATTTCAGTAAATAAAACAAGGTCATAATCCAGCGGGTATTATATTTTATATAAAATATTCTTGGAATTTCCTTTACGATAAATTTCTGTGGGGCCAGGATAGCCTGGTTGGTAGGGCACTGGACCCATGTCCAAGAGGTTGTGGGTTCAATCCCCACCAGCCGAAGACTCCCCGTGTAGTAAATGGTGACTGATGCACGTTAAATCTGTCGGGTCAGAAGGTCCTCCATATTTCTATAACAAATCGTACCTCTGAGGGTACAGATCCAGGAGTATCCTTGTCCTCTGTATTGGTTCAAAATTACAAGGCTGCGGAGTTGAACATTAGTTAACCCAAAATTGAGTCGGCTGTTCAACGATGGTTATAAAATAAAATAAAATAAAATAAAATACATTTCTGTGAGCCGTGATGGTTCAAGGGATAGAGCGTTAGTCTTCCAATGAGGTGAATCAGTTTCAAATCCCAGCGATGGCTGATCGATTCGAATTCCGCACCCGGCTTGTACGGACCACAGTGCTCACGTTAAATATATTCAGTAGTAGACGGATCATGGGTTAAAGTTCCCTTGCCGCCAGGCTAACCATGGGAGGTTTTCGTGGTTTTCCTCTCCAAGTAGCTGTTAGTTCCATCAAAAAGACAAATACTCGATCCAAGAGTTCTTCTGGATTTGGTTCGAAATTACAAGGCTACAGAGTTGAACATTAGTAGCCGTATACCCAAAAATTGAGTCGGCTGTTCAACGACGGTTAAAAAAATAAAATACATTTTTGTTTACTGTTTGTTCAAGAAGCAAAAATTTCTTCAAGGAATGCAAAAGAGTTATTAGACTGACGATTCTTTTCAAAACACTTCCAACTATTTTTCAATTTAATACTTTAAATTTCATTGTTTGATTTTACTTTAACTTGTTAATTGTAACTTGATAAGAGTACTATATAATTTTGACCTATCGCTCTTGGGCTGCAATAGTGGCACAACTCAAAAAACACGCGTTTTGGACTAAGAACTGGTGTAAATATGAAAATACTCATTCCTTCAGCAGCAATGCTTGCACAACTCATAATTGAACTTGAAGGTAATCTTAAATTAAGCAAACTAAAGCATTTTTTTTATGTATTTTGTTTAGCAATGAAAACTTTAAACCCACGTATCTCAAAACTTGATGTTTTGAGTTGTGCCGCTATTGCAGCCCATGAGCGATATGTTCTGTTAATGTAGGTATTTGCTTATTACAAGTGAAACAAAATAAAAGGTTTTTATATTTTTCTAAGTAATTGCTTCAAGAATTCTCGAAAGGAGTCATTACATTTTAAAATGTAATGTATATTTTCAACATTATTTTGTCGTTACATTAAAAAAGCATGTTTTCATTGTAAGATATAAGGGACTCTTTTATAGATTTTCACTTTTTAATTGCCAGCAAAAATATATTTTGGTATTTTTCAACTATCGGAATCAGTTAGATTATCGGAATTAATATTTGTACAAAAATATAAAATCCAAAAAAAGTAGTTAGAAATTTTTTCCCCATTCATATTCAAACATTTATCAATAACTGATTTCGTAAATTAAAGTAATTTCAAGGATGAATAACTCTTTCTGTTAGATCTAAATAACTGAATACCTGGCTACAAATTTGAAAAATTATTGAAAAATTCGAATTTGAAGATTTTACTTTTAATGTAGAAAACTATACCTGTGACTCATGCTATATTTAATAATCATAAATTATTGAAATTCTAAATATAATATTTTCCACTTATTTGAACCTAAATTAATACGAAGTAATAAAAAATGTGTTTAGAAAAAATTCTGTGTCAAAGGGTTAACCGATTTTATATATTTGTAATTGCCTAATTCTTGGTCAAAATATTAAATATTTAATTTTTATTTTATGCGATCCAGATCATTCTTTGAGATAACAAAATTTAACGGGGTTAAAAAGTAATTGAGGTGAAAAAATAAGCGTATGACGTGAGGCAAGGGTATAAGAGATTTTTTTAACATTTTGTTGTTACCCAATTGTATGTTCCACATCAATAAATGAAACATTTCAAGACCCAGAAAGCCTTTTATTGCCACGAAAATATTTGTACCTTTCATCCTAAAAGGATTAAAAAATATTTTTAAAAGCTTTTGTAAAAAGTATGCTGACGTCACACTAGCGATAGGATCCATTCAAGACAAGGTGGATAGCATACAAGACTTTGCAAGAATTATTTTCTCTATTAAAGGATTTTTTTCCCTCTCCAAAGTCAACCTCGATTTGATATCGAAGGTTGTTGACCAAGGTTTTGGATTAGGGTAATGAGCGTAGAGCAGATCTCGTTTTAAGGTTAGAGGGTTTACGCGTAAACCTCATCACGAACCTCACAACCTCTTCAGAGGGGACTCCGATTTGGTAGTTCGACGATCTGCACGAAGTCGGGCAGTTAACGGTAATGCAGTTTAATGAGGGCCGATATCGCGCTCCCTCGGTCCCTTCGTAGGCTGATCAATGGTAAGCATACTCTATCCCTAAGCCAGTGATTCTCAACCTTTTTTTTCACGGCACACTTTTAACGATTTCAAAATTTGACAGCACACAATGAAAAAAATAAGCTTAAAAGTTGTTTACTTACCTATTATTATAGTTTACGATAAAAAATGCTGTGTAAAATAATTTATGATAATAATTTTGAATGTGAAATAAAATAATATTTGCTACAAAAGCAACAATACGTTTATTAAGCTGAAAAGTTTTATAGGCAGATTTATCTCTCATTCACGCTTAGTGTAATGAATGTATGAAAATATTAGCTGATCATCGAAATGCTTGGCATCATGTGATACTCTACAACTTGAGTGTTTTTACGCTGCTGAAACCGGTTTACACTTGTTAATGTTCGTGTATTAATTGGTTAACATTGTAATGCAATATGTTAAAAATAAATACAAATGGGAAGCATATCAAAAATGTCCTCCATAAAAACTCATTACATTTATGTTTAAATGTAAAAGTATTGCATATAAACTTGTGCAAAACATGCAATTATTAAAATACTACAATGCATCTAATAATTTGGTCTAATTATTATAATATACTAATATAATACCTGATGTAATAAATATTCTGTATTTATATAATATAGCGTCTAATTTATCCAATTGTCAAATTTATATTATATATCGTCTAATTTCACCAATTTGTACACGAACATAAACAAGTACAAACCGGTTTCAGTCACGTATAAACAATAAAGATGTATAGTATGACTTATGATTGGGATTTTATATAGACTCTTAGAGTGCGTCGAATAATTTGACTGTATATTAAAGTTTGTTAAACACAAAAACTGTGAGTATTTTGCAACAAAAAAAAAGAAAGAAAAAGATCTCCGTGAAAGTATGGCTTCATTTCCAGACAACTCCTTTCTATTGTATAGTGTTTAATGTCTATATTGTTAGACATATCGATTTAGCCATTTCCAGAAATAGATTGAAAGGAAGCGAAAACTATGGAAGCTCTTAAGTAATTTTCAAACTGTTTAGAAATATAATTCGTCGGGTTTAGTTTGACGTAGATCAGTTTAGATTTAAATTAATTTCAAAAGAAAAAACATTTACACATAGATTTTATCGAGTCAAAAATATTAATTGCAATTTAGCCATCAAAGGAATCTTAAAAAAGAGGGATTAAATTTGTGAAAACTATACGTGATAAAGTGATTCGCAGTTTTATTTCATGCATATAAATGAAGTGACAGTTTTATAATATTGTTTATAGACTTTTAGATTTAGTAACTCAAGTCTTAAAATTACCCGCCAATGGTTCTCAATGGCTATGCAAATACTTGCCGTTAAAATAAATTTCTGTATGAAACTTTGTCTTTTCAACACGTCGAAATAAAACTTCAAATTCACAAACTTTGTAAATAAAGCAAGAAATTTAGAGTACCAACTATCCGATAAAAGCTTCGCAAATGTGTACCAATATATTACCAGTTTACATGTCCGACATACTATTTGCAAACATTACCCAGTAACTATCCATACTTCTTTTAAGTTAGTGTTTTGTACTCCAAGATATTCGGAACGTGTTTAGACTGTTGCAATAATGACGATAAGGTTCAAATAAAATGCCAAAGTGGTAGAATCTGATATTCAGTCTAAGAATTTAGTCTTTAAACTAATTACCTGTAGACCATTGGATTCGTCAGATAGAATTTATTGGGGGGGGGGACATACTTGGACTGTTACTTGAGAAAAGAAAAAGAAATTAACCTTGCTCTTATTAAAACTGTGTAGGGCACTGGACCCATGTCCAAGAGGTCGAGTGTTCGATCCGGTGATCGAACTGGTGACCGATGCNGAGAGAGAGAGAGAGAAAGAGAGAGAGAGAATGAAAAAAATCCAATTTGAATTGTAGCTTTGTAGACATGCAAAATGTACAGTGAAGGATTAAGTAGTTCTAAAATTGTTCTTAATTTCTATAAAACATTGAAACACTCTTATAGTATTACGATGTAAAAACAGTGCTTTTTGACTAGTTATTCTTTTAAAAATTTTGTTACATTAAGTTGCTTTAAATTTTATTGATATTTCTAACTCATTAAAAGATTTATTCCATGATAAATCGTTGATTGATACGTTATTTATAACAATATTGTGTATTATAGAATTGAAAAAATTATAAATATATAAAAATTAAACTTAAAGTATTAAAAATATATGAAGTATCATGTATCACATTTCACTTTTGTGTATCATATATGTGCCCCTTTTTCATAAGTCTCAATTGAGGCAGAATTTATTTCTTTAGGTATGTCGAAGTAAAATTAAAGTTGCTTAAATCCAATATGTTCAGTGTATGTGTCTTAAAAATATACCTTATAGTATATATCTTATTTTGTAGTATATATATAGTATATGTAGTATATTTAATAGTATATATCTTATTTTGAATACTTTTTTTTGAAAAATATTATGTCTGTTAAAAGTTTTGTTCAAAATGACGTGAAATTTATAAATGTATAATATAATGTCATCTATGTGACAAAACAATCACGAATGAGATCAGTTTTTTTGGACATTTTTTTTAACATTTTAATTGGCAGTCGAACTTTTAAAGAAATATAAGAAAAAGTCATAAAACGGTTTGCTGAATATGTGATATCTGAGATGAAAGATACAACATTAAAAAAATATTAGAGATACTATCTTAAACATTGGTTATAGTAAAGATCATCATGATTAATTATATATATACAAAACTCTAAACTTTAAAAAAAAAAGTGGAAAATTAAAGAATATTAAAACAGTTATCAATTTAGCATTTTTCTCATCTCGTTTCGGTTTAACTTATATGGTTTTAAAATTGCATGGAATCGAGGAAAATGGAAATAAAATCGAGGAAAATAAAAGTATTCAATTTATTGACAGAACTAGCATTTATATTTTGAAGAAATGATAAACTATAACAATGGTAATCGGAATAATTTTCATACATATTTTATTTAATATATTTACCTTTTTATTATTTACAAGAAAAGAAACATACAAGATGAGATATTTCGGTTTTCCCACTTTGGTAACCATAAAAACTTAATATAAATTTTCGCAAAGAAATAAAAAACACAATACATAGAACTCTCATTTTCTTCCTCGTTCCGCAGTATTTATAATTTCAGTATTAAAATTTTAAAAAATTTATGAAAAAATATTTGTGAAAAATACCGAATTCGGAAAATGTTAATTAGCGCAAAATAATTAATTTAAGAATCCTATATTATTTTGATAAAAACCAAATAAATGAAACTACATAAAGTACGATTAAAACACTTATACAATAAATTAAGTTTAACAAATTATCCAATTCTTAAAAATATATTTTTATTACAGTTTTTATTATGAGCATAATAAAAATCACATGGACTTTTTCATGAAACTTTTGCATTTGAAATATTTCTTCGTTCTTTTAATTAATTAAAATGCAAGTTGAAGTTAATTTTTTGTATTAGGATAGAAATTATCAATATTTATGCAAAATCGTTATTAAATTATACGCAATTTTTTTATAAAATTATACGTGACATTTAATTTATGAATGAAAACAAAGTTATTAAAAAAAACCTAAAAAATCTGAGGTTAGATTTATAGTTTTAAAACTTAAACGTTACATTAATTTCATAAATATAAAATAAGAACAAACTCTATGCATTAAAAATAAATTTATGCTCAAACAATGAATGGTAAAATCATGAACTAATGTACTATACAAATAAATTTGGTATATAAACTATAAAACATAAAGCAGTTCTGACAGTAATCAGACAATTATAAATATACTTAAAAACCAAACATTTGCTTACCTCCCAAGAAATGTATTTATTTCATGAGTTCTTGTAATCAAGAGATAAACTTTATTAAATGGCAGGAAATGTGAGTGCTTTGTACGAGAAGATTTAGAATGTCAGAGAAAGTCTCTTAGCAAAATCACCAAAAAATATCAACAAGTCCCCCCCCCCCCCTNCCCCCCCCTACTTAATTCCCTTCTTTCCCCAGTAATTCTAGATAATTGCTATTTGAAACAATCGATAGCCAACTAAGAGATGGTTCTGTCGACATTCTTAAAAGATGACATCCCAGAAATACGATAGAGACAAAATGCAAAGGACATTTTCAAACAACGGCTATTTTTGAGGTATCAAATGACTTTTCTTGGGTAGTGTTGAAAAGGGATGCTTTAGAATCAATGTTAATCAGTTAAGTGCACGGAGAAAAAAAATTATGTTAAGAGCGTTTTATTGCTTATTGAAGGAAAGGATAACAGTGACAATTCTTATAGTTCTCTAAACATTTAATTTTTCTAATTTTTAATTAATTCTCTAATTTTTTTATACAGCACATTTTTTGTGCATTTATTTTAAATTAATTTTCCTTTAATAATAATGTAATAAGTTGCTCTATGTAAAAAAAGGGAGAAGAGAAAAGTAAAAGATATAGATAATATATTACTCGTTATAACGAGTAAAAGATATAGTATAGATAAAGATATATTTTATTTTACAACTGTAGTTGAACAGTCAATCCAATTTTTGGGTTTACGACTATCAATGTTTAATTCCGTAGCCTTGTAATTTTGAACCCAATCCGGAATACAAGGGAACTGCTGGATCAAGTATTGGGAGGAATTTTGCCTTCATGAGGACTTTTTCATGGAACTAACCCGCATTTGCGTTACATAGAGCGAAAAAACCATGAAAACCTCCCACGGTTAGCCCGACGGCAAGTCGACTCTAACCCATGATCCATCTAGCACTGAGGATAATTCACGTCAGCAGTGTGGTCGGTGCGAGCCGGGTGCGGAATTCGTATCGAGCAGCCATTGCCGGGATTCGAACCCAGTTCGTCACATTGGAAGGCGAACGCACTATCCCCTGAGCCACCACGGATCGGATAAAGATATAGATACTATTTTCTCAAAATAATGGACCCTAATTTCCCAAGTATTGGGGGGGAGGGAGTGTCCGGACACCCTGGTTACGACGCCCTTGCTGCAGACCTTATATATTTTTTAATAGTATTATTCGTCTGGCCAATACAGTCATGAGACCAATACAGCCTTGAAATTGAAAAAAATCTACGTAAGCGACAAATATTCAATGTTGAGATTTTTATTATATTTGAACGATAAGCTACTTATTACAGAAGAAGAAGTTAAAAATAAATTTCAGTTTTTCGATCGATTACAGCGTTCCTAGCATTAGCAATAGAAAAAGGTAGTCCTTTTGTGAAGCAATTATTTTTCTAGTTTCACACAATAACAGTGTCCGAACTTTAATTCGAAGTTCACAACTTTAGTAAAATAAAATTTAAGATTTTGATGAGGAAATGCAATACTAAGTCACACTTTTCCTTAAGACAATTTTGCATAAACTTCTTACGATTTTAGCACTGTTTTCAGATTAGTATTTTTACAAGATTTCAGGATTTCCGTTCGATTAAAAAAAAGCACATTTTTCAAAAAAAATGAAATGAGAGGAATTCCGCCAGTCATTCAACTAAATATATGGACGTGACATCTTTATCAAACTTTCCAAGGATAGTGCCAGACAGGGGGGCTCAAACAAATTATTTCAAAATATTTTAATTAAAACGTATTTTAAACTTTTTTCTTACATCATTTTTTCAAGTGTGTTTCTAAGAAACTGAAATCACTAATTTTTATATCATTATGTACAGATTCAATTTAATGTAAATTAAAATCACATTTTTTATCTATGTATTTTGTACTGTATGGTGCAATTTACCATACATTGTAAGCTTAAAAATCACTCCTTTAACAAAGAAAACTTATTGTAGCTGTCACCGCTCTGTCAGAAAAATTTCCACGCTTCGCATGCTCATAACACAAAAATTACTTGATAATAAAAATTCGAAATTTCACGTGCATTTAACGAAATGTTTAAAGAAGATTTAGATATGGAAATGTTATTTTTATATGCATCGATTTGCTTTTGAATAATTTAAATGTTAAATTCTATTTTCTCTTTTATACCGCGTAATTGTTCAGTTTTGCAAACAACGTTATCGTTAACTCAAAATTGGGTCGGCTGTGAAACGACGGTTATAAAATAAAATAAAACGCATTTCTGTGAGCAGTGATGGCTCAGGGGATAGAGCGTTCGCCTTCCAATGAGGTGAACCTGATTCAAACCCCAGCGATGGCTGGTCGATACGAATTCCGCATCCGGCTTGCACCGACCACAGTGCTGACGTGAAATATTCTCAGTGGTAGACAGATCATGGGTTAGAATCCCCTTGCCGTCAAGCTAACCGTGGGAGGTTCTCATGGTCTTCCTCTCCATGTAACGCAAGTGCGGGTTAGCTCCATCAAATTTCGCCTAATACTCGATCCAGGAGTTCCCTTGACTTCTGGTTCAAAATTACAAGGCTACGGAGTTGAACATTAGTAGTTGTAAACCCAAAAAACTGGGTTGGCTGTTCCACGGCGGAAACAAAAACTTCGCCCATTAAATTGTAAAATTCCATTTTTTTCATTCTTATGTAGTATTATGTAATTACGGACAAAGAAAGAATATTTTCATCTGGGCCTCGATGTTAATACTTATTTTAAATAAATATAGAGGAACTTTTTTATTGTGATTCCATTTTTTTTTCGAAGATGCTTTTGAAGTGAACATCTATGTTCGGCAAAATGCTAAATAAAATGTGCTAAATAAAACATGCTAAATAATTTAGAAAAAAAAGTGAGGCAATCGGCTTAGAATATAAATTTTAAACAATATAGCTAAACTTTTTAATATTGTTTCGATTTACAATCGAAACAACCGAGAATCGAATATTAACTAACATTTAAAAAAAAAATTGCGACATATGGCTGCTGTTTGTCTGCCTATGTCTTCTTTTCTCAGCAGAGCTGAAAGCAGACTTTGTCCACCAAGACTTTATTTTGCTCGGCAAAAGCTTTTTACATATTGACATGCACCTCCAACGAATAATCTTTCACACAGATAAATAATTATTGTTTACCACATGTCAACACGAAACATTCTACGATTTAAATCTATTTTTGTTTTATAGTTATGAATTTAAAGTAACAAAAATAGATAAAAAATTAAGGAGGACAAAATTACGAAAAATAGGATTTTATTTCTCAGGAACGATCGATTTTGCTCGTATTTTGCCATTTAAACTTTTCAATTGACTGTATACCTTACACTTCTAAACTTTTTCATTAAAAAATAATAAATATTTACTAAAAGTTATATCGTGCATTTTATAATTGCATGTAAAACTTTTTTCAATTCACTTATAAAAAATTTAGGGTATAGTGAAATAAGCAAAAAGTTAATATTAAAGAGCCTAAATTTTAAACCATGCTCCTGAACAAACTATTAAAACTATATTTCCAGATTGCGGCTACTATATTTTTGGTATAAGAAATCCGAATTCGTCGAAAAGGGTATGAAAGTACGTTTTTGTGGCTAATATCCCAACTTAAAATATCGTTTGCATTAATTAATTAGTATATTTAACGTCACCCTCCTGAACCATTAAGAATTGGAACACGAAGGTCTGATCATTAGTTAGTCTGGTGGATCCATTTATTTTTCTGCGCAACTGTGTATTGATTTGAAGTATATGTCAATATTCCTGATAATAGCAAAAGATTTTTTCATTTTTATATAGGAAGATAATTTAGCTGGTGTTTACCCACACATTATCTTAAAGAATTATGATTGGAGCAGAAAAATAAGGTGAAATTATGTTCACTATCTTATCAGACATAACTAAAAACCCATTTTGTCCTCTTTCGTATAACTTTAATTTTAATTACAAAAAAACAAACTTCGTTAAAAACAAAGATAAGCCATAATTTTTATAAAGTGATATTTAGTGTAAAATCGTTGAATCACTCTTATTAAATAAATAATACCATAAAAATTACGGTATACAATTTTGCAATAAATATGGATTTTACGAGTGATGCATCCTGTGTGCCAATGCTTCTTCCGTAATTTCGTCCGGGATTATTTTACAATGTAATATCGTTATTGAATTAAACATTGTAAACATAGTATGCTTTCTAAGTTTGATACCGTAAGGTAGCTAGAAAAATGTATGGTATCTCATTTCTTAAAAATTTTCTAGTAAATACTACAGATTTTTTTTGGTAAGCAGGATTTGAAAAAAAAATGACTCAGAATTACACACAATTTAAATGTATATATATATTCGCCATTATATATATTAAATTTTTTATATATATATTCGCCATTAAGTAGAGATAAATAAATATTATTAATTAGTAATTAATTCAAACATTTTATGTATGACAGAAGAAATCAACTGGATTTTGAATGGAACAAAAGTTAAGAAATATTTTTTATAGTAGTTAGAAATATTTAAAAGTTGATACAGTATTAGGGAGGAAAAGAGAAAGAGGCGTAACAGTGACAACCGAAGAATGAAATTAGAATATCTCGGGAACACAGAAGCATAAAGACGCTATAATGGAGAAATGAAAATGATTCAAGAACTTTTGTTCTTTTGAAGTGTTGACTGATTTTTATTTCGTTATTTATTCTTTGATAAATTCCTCATTATTTCTTACTTTAGTAGGAGTATTTTATTTTACAACCAACAATTTTTTAAAGTATTATTATCTCATTTAACCCTTTCTAAGGCCGTGGTAAGTATACTTACCACCAATTTTTCTACCACTTTTAATTTAGGTTTTAATTTGTTAATAACTTCAGCTTTCTTGAAGTGCGTTTGAATAAAATTTTTTTGCAACCATTTTTTAGTTTAAAAAAACGTGAAAAAGTAATAAAATGCATAATTCCTTCTGAAGTTTGTAGCATTTATAAAATTTATTTTATTAATAAAGAAAAATAAAAGTCAATAAGTTCCTAAGAGGCCGTGGTAAATATACTTACCATAAAAAAATGGCATTAAAATTTAAATAATTTTTATAAACTAAATGAATTTTTCTTTTCTTATATAATTTACTATTCTTATATGAATTTCAATTCCAAAAATTCTTTAATTTACATTTACAAGAAATAAATGCCCACTAAAGGGTTAAAACATGTAATAGTTTTTTTATAGTTTCCATTAAAACTAATTACTACTTCTGTTACAGGTAAATTAAATTATATTATTAATGATGGTGCGATTAAAATAAATTTATTTATATATTAAATAAATGAATTGATAGATGGGTTGTAATATTTGTATAAAGTACTTATATTTGGATTTGTATCTGGATATAGTCATATTAAAAATAGTTAAGATTGATTTTTATAAATAAAATAAAGGTCGAAATAGTATAAAAGGTAATTAAATGAAGGGGAATGTGATCGTTAAGGAAAGTGGTTGTACAATGCTATCGTGGTATAGCAATAACTTAATAGGTTCAAAGGGTCACAAATGTGAGGTTTGAACAAATTGGATAAATTGGTATCCCCAAATTTTGAATAATGGTGAAAACTAAAGATTAATCAAAATAAAAAAATTAGAAGATAAATAAGATAATGGCATGCTATATCCAGATACAAATTTAACCTTTAATACGGTAAAATGATGTTTCCAATAAGAAAATTAACAAATTCAGATGCCCATAACAACATTTAAAAGTACTCACGACCACATACAACATGTCTAAGTATACGACTGATGAGATCGTCTTTTCTGTAAAAAAGAAAGTTCCAATGACTCGGTCGTGCATTAGTCCACACCACACATTAACCTACCTTTGGGGAATCCCTTTGTGTCTCACGGTATTCATGGGGGCTTTCAGATCCCCATTATGGTGATTAACAATGCCAGAAACATGAAAGGATGCTTCATCGGAGAACATTATGCGCTTCAGAAAACCGCAATAGCCTCTGTGGATGCCGACTTTTTTTGCTGCTACCTGGCATGAAATTGACTATCGACTTGATATTCTCTGTGCGACGAAGGGGCACACGTGGAAGTTCATTCTCATGGGTCTTTTTGAGTCTGTCTAACCATTTATGTTATTNGCTGCTACCTGGCGTGAAATTGACTATCGACTTGATATTCTCTGTGCGACGAAGGGGCACACGTGGAAGTTCATTCTCATGGGTCTTTTTGAGTCTGTCTAACCTTTATGTTATTGATTTTAATCTATCTTTATTATTTTATGAGTCAAGCATCAAAATGAGTCCGGGACTTTATAAACACCCTGTATATTTACATATAAATCAATTTTTGGTCTTTTTCGACTGTTATTTTCCCCTATGTTTCTTTATTATTTGTTTTACTTACTCTTTTATATTTCTTTTTTTTTACACCATGTTTAAGTGTATAATACAAACGCAAATCTAAATAAAAAAATTTCAAAATTTTTCGCCGAAGGCATTCGGTTACCCTAAATGGAAATAATTAAAGTGACAAAAAGTGGTTCTGATTCAAATTGATACAGTTGTTGTAGCATAATTCCAAATTTTCTCAGCTTTTTCATGGGCACATTTGCTGAAATTAGCGAGCTTAAAGCCAAGGAAGATTGACATTAAAAAAAACCCATTCTCTGTTTCAAAAAAAAAAAAAAAAAGATCTGTGAGCCAAGCCTGAAGAGCCAACGAGACCCTATGAATCCTGGCTCTTCTTTTTTGTCCCCATTCTTTGTGATCTGACAGTCTCACATATCTCGACCAATTCACCAAAAGATGCCAACTGTAGGACATGGGTGAGGAGTCATGCGCTGATGTTGTTGAGTCAAGAGGCTTAAAAATTATTTTACAGTGTCTGAAAAAATCAGAGATTAAAAAATACTTTTCAAAATCAAGTATACAGTTGCGCAAAAAAGAAAACAAAAATCAAAGTCGACATTTTTAACACAACTGGATAGGAAAACAACCTAACACTGCACTGCGAAATACAGTATGCTCTAAACAACCAGAATATCGTAAAATTTACTGGATTTCTGGCTGTATGGGTACACCGAAAAGATCGGTAATTTTTACCGAATTTCCTTGCTAATGATTTTGGTAAAATTAACAATAATACATGGTTTTATAATATTTGATAAAATTAGGTAATTATATTAAAATTTGTTAATTTTAATATGATAACTCAGAGTATGGCATAAAACCATTTATTCGGTAAAATTAACTCTTCAGTTTTGTATTTTTAATAAATGTGTGGTAATAGGAACAATAATTTTGAATACCTAAATGTCCGCTAATCTGCTGCCATATAAACGGAATAATTTCCAAAAGAATGGTTCAAATACCGTATAGTTTGGATTTTAATACTAGAATAATGTTTTAATGTTTTTTTTTTTTTTTTTAAATAAACCAGGAACGGCATTACTATACAGTATGGTAATTTTACCAGAATTTTTTTTCCATGCTGAAAAAATTTGTAACCAGAGAACTTAAGGGTTCTAAAGGGTTAAGGGTACTTTAATGCCTAATAAAGTCTTGATCGCCTACATAAATAGACAATATCGCTACTAGGAATGCAGCACTTTATATTTTAGACCTGCAGTCAAAACTTTTGTTTTCCTCATGCTACCTACAATATTTCCTAAAAAAATCCTCTAGAATGTCTTTTTTCTTGAAAATGAATATATTGATCTTGAAAAAAATATTTCTTTATATGTTTGATTGAGTGCTTTATTTTTTGTAAAGTTAGAATTAATTGCGTGTTGTATAACATAAATTGATTTGTTTCTTAACACTCGTTAAATAAATCTATAGACTTTGCTGCCAAAATGTATTACACATTTGCTGTCATAGTGACTACAATCCTTCAATAAAATTGTTTGTTATTTCATGTCAGAACTTGCCAAAAAGTACTAAATGATCGTTTCTAGGATTTTTGTTTTGAAATGATGACCAATGATGATTATTGTTTTGAAAAGAAACGTTTTTTTTCTTTGAAATCTTCAGGCTTTAACTTTGATGGTCCTCTTATTTTAATTTTGGTAACACTTAGTTTTAACTTTTGATAATATTCGATCATAAATTGAAATGTACTTAATTAAAACATAAAAGTAACATGCATAATAACCTAATCAGTTTTAGGAATGGGTAAGTTTAATTTAAAATTGATTGAAGTCAAAAAAAAATATTTCTGACACTGAAGAAATGTCGGAACGAATTCAAAATTTTGAGCACAACACTTCGAAAGAAAAAAAAAGCCTAATAAAGAAGAATGGCTTCACTATGCTATTTATTACGCTATTTGCCGTTGGATTTCCTATTACTAGCCGGTCATTGTTAATAAAAAATAATTCTTTTACCACTGTGGAAAAAATTTGGTGCTTATTTGCAGTTGTGACGAAAACATTTCTTTTCATTCTCAGTCTATGCTATGCGCATCGTATATTTCCAAACATGTCATCTATTATAATGTTTAATGCTTTTAAAATTTGTGGATACATAACCACGTGGATTTTTATCACTAAAAAGTACGCTATTATCGGAACCATTAGAAAAATGCATCTTATTACGCTGTCTTTAGAACCTCATATTTACGTTGGGCACCAAAATGTCAGATTGAAATTATTTATTGTTTTTATTTTGGTTGCTATAATGATAGCAATTCACTATTTTTTTTTCTTCAGTCAAGAGTGGGAAGTTTATAAAGAAATTGTGGAAAATTCGTTAGGTGGTGAGGTTGCCTATCATCAAGAATTTACTGGTCTCGTACTATTTTCATTAGTTTTCAGCTACAACATTAGTGCTATAAATGTTTTTTTTATTTTACTACTCTGTGAAAACTCCTTCTTTACACTCTACAAATTGTCACATTTATACGGGGATAAGTTAAAATATGAAATAATTAATGGTGATTATTCTCGAGAAATGGTTTCGAGATATTTGAGACTTTTTAAAGAAATTAATTGCTGCGTCAAGAAAACTGATGAAGCTCTGAGTTCCGTAGCATTTTTCTTATATGCAGCAGTGATCACTAGTTCCTTCAATACTGTCAGTGTCGTTGTTTCAAATAATTCAAGTTACAGAACTCTAACAGTAAGTACCTTCATAGCTTGGTCTACTGTCATGGCTGTTATTGGCTTCATGATCCTTACCATAAGTGGCTCTAAAGTGTCTGAAGGTGGTGACCATTTGTCAGATATCATCCTTGAATGTTCTGAGAAATTTACAAAATCTTCTTCAGACTTAAAAGCAATGGAGGCCTTTTCGTTACTCGTACACAATATAAAAGCATCAAATTTTGTTGTTACTGGTTGGGGAATGTTCACTATTCATAAAGGATTCATTTTAAATATTGCAGGCCTTTTGGTTACTTACGGTGTATTGATGTATCAAATAGATGCTTTAAAAGATTAAGTGTCTGTAATTAGCAAAATACTGTTTGAAGATTTTCTGGATCAAATTATGATATAAACTTTGGACGCATCATCCCTGAAATCCATTTTACCTTAAAATCCATTTTTTTGTAAAATCCATTTTTACCGTAAAATTTATTTTTTCCGAAAAATATTATACAGTAATCTTACAGTAACAATTACAATAAAACCACTGGATCACTTTAATTAAATAACAATTACCGTAAAATCACTGAATCACTTTAATTGAATAACAATTACCGTAAAATCACTGAATCACTCTAATTAAATAAAAATTATCGTAAAATCACTGAATTACTCAAATCAAATGAAAATTACTGTATAGCAGATTTTTTGTTCCGTAACATGTTGTGGTAAAATGGATTTTACGGAAAAAAGTACTGTAACTTGATCCTGAAATTTTGCAGTGTAGGCGCAATAAATAAATTATTTTAAAAATGAAATGTTGAAGTAATGTGCTTATAGATGATTAAAACTGCTTAAGGAACACAGTCAAAATTTCTAAAGATAGAAGTCCAACTGTGTAAAAACGCATGATCTGGGTTTTCCAGCTTTTCCATTTTTCACCAAATTAGAAAATAACACATCAATTCCGAAATTGTCACTCACCAATGGAACTCGTTTTCTTTTGTTTAACACTCCAATTTTAATAACCCTGAACTATCAGCTGGCAATTTACTGTTTTTCTTCTCATTAGATTCATTTTCTAGAAGATGGTGTGAATTTTTGGGCATCTTTTAAATGAATAAACAATAGTGTGTATAACATTGAAAAACAAGAATGGTTGTTTCAATTTATGTTAAATAAGTTTCTTTATACGGATTGTTAATTTTTCAATTTTAATATAAAATTCTTGACCTTTTTGACCTTAATATGGAAATTTAATATGGAATTTTAGCAATTTTTTTCTGTTGGTATGATAAAAATTTACCGGAAATTCTCGTATTCAAAATTATAGTTCTTATTAAAACTAAAAAAGTAATCTTAACTGAATGGTTTTTATGCCATGCTCTTAAGTATCATGATTAAAAAAACCAAAGTTTATCGCATATTAAACTAAACTCAGCGGCAAGACAGCCCACAAAGGCCAAGGCCTACTGTGCCCATCTCAGTTTTCTTAACCTTGGGCTCTGGGGTGCAGGAGCAGGTCCCCCAGTGCTTAGTTCCCAAGCATGCTTGGTACTCATTTATCGACCCACTGAAGGGAAGAAAGGCTGAGTCAGCGAACCGAGAATCGAACCAAGGACCTGTGGCACGACAGTGCGAAGCGCTCAGCCACCGGGCGTCATCGCATATTATAAAACCCATATTTTATTGCTAATATTACCAATATCATACCAAAGCACCTCGGTCAAAATTACCGAGCATTCCTATGGAGCCATATTTTATTAGTTTTGACCCTCCCTTTTCTAATGCTGTTAAAATGTGATTTTTTGAAAAAAATAATTGTTGTTTCAAAAATTGACTTTTCTTTTTTTTCTTTGAATTTTGATCAATTCGTCTTCTTACACCATGCATTTTCATCTGATAAATGATCCAACTTGAATATCTACGAAGTAATAAAAACCGTATAATTCACATTCAAAAGCATACTTTTTAAAAATTTCCAACATGAGTATTTAAAAAGGTAAAAAAGGTTATCTCATTACGCTTAAAAAATGTCAAATAAATAACTCCTCCTAGTATGAGATAAACAAGGGTTATACTACTTCTAAAACGCCCATTTATTGATATTGATAAAGTTAATTCTTAAAGGGAGTGCCTTTTTTGCAAGGTAAAAAACTAATTGTTTGTTGTCTATTAGTATCCCTTCGTGTCAATTGAATTGATTTTTTTCATTGAATAATCGATTGAATTCATAAAATATGTAACCTTATTATCTGACACTGTTACTGTCATAGTGATAGAAACCATTTAAAAAAAAATCAATTATCTTTTCTAGAGTTATGGATATGAGCTCTCTGAAACATACTAAACAATCATTCAGTAAATCATTAAATGGATATACTAATTGGAAAAAGTATTCTAAAGTTCAGTGTTCAGAAGCATAATATTTTAACTTTAAATAAGCAAATATTTCTGCCTCGTTAAAGTTCTATGTTTTAATCTTAAAGATCATATTGTTTATATTCGGTACATTCCTATGTTTTGACCTTTAAAAAACTAATATACATTGAATTTTACATGATAAAAAACCTCTTCCATAGCCTAGTTTGATGAAAAAGGTGTTATTCAATTTAAAACGGCTGCAAGTAAAAAAAAAAAGTATTTGTTCCATTGATAAAATGCCAAAACGAGTTCAAAATACTCAATATAACACTTCTAAGAAAAAAATTAAGAACAACAAAAGAATTATTCAGAATGCTATTTGCACTTGGATTTCCTTTCATCTCTCGAACACTATTAAAGAAAAATAGCACTTCTTGAAAAAGTTTGGTGTGTAACTACAGTAGGGACTAAAACATTCCTTTACATTCTTAGTCTTCGTTATATACATCGTATGTTGCCAAACATGTCTTCTATAATACTTTTTTATGTTTTTAACCCTTAGGGCCATATAATAACGTGGATTTTTATAATAAGCCAACAAACTATTACAAGAAACGTCCAAAAAATGCACCATCTCACATTAATTTTGCATCCATATATTTATGTTAGCAACAAAAATATCAAATTAGTGGGTGGAGATAACTTATTAGATGTCGTTGTTGAATGTTCTGAGAAATTCATCGAACTTTCTCCGGACCTAAGAGCAATGGAAGCGTTTTTGTTACAATAATAAAAACATCGAACTTTGTTGTTACTGGGTGGGGAATTTTCACGATTCATTACGGATTTATTTTAAGTGTCGCTGGTATTTTAGTAACCTATGGTGTACTTATGTATCAAACCAATCATTTAATTGAAAATGACAGAGCAATGGTAATAACATTATGTCACAAGATACATTCGTCTTCTCAAGGAAATCTGCATCAAGGAGACAGATATGGTATTCCGTTCTTTAGCCTTTTTCTTATATACACCATTCATTACTAGTTTCTTAAATGCAATCAGTGTTGTTATTTCAAAACATTCAACTTGCACAATTCTAACAGTAGATCTTTTTTCGGCTTTGTCAACAGTAATTGCTTTTGTTGGTTTTATAATGACATATCGTGAGGAAAAAAATTATATCGCCCTAAATAACTTTTGTTCTAATGATCGGATTTTCACGTACTAAGTATCAATCTAAATGGTTCCTAGAAAGAATCTCAAATAATTGTTTAGTACTAACTCTTAATTAAGTTACGAAATCGGACGCAAAAACGTACTTTTTCTGAAAAAACATATTTTTTTTACATATTTCGATTCTTAACCTTCAAAATGTTGGGGGTAGCCGCAATCTGAGAATTA
Source organism: Parasteatoda tepidariorum (assembly GCF_043381705.1). NCBI lineage: Eukaryota > Metazoa > Arthropoda > Arachnida > Araneae > Theridiidae > Parasteatoda > Parasteatoda tepidariorum. The sequence continues at coordinate 7,533,772 of NC_092215.1, read as the reverse complement.
TGATCCACATAGTTTGGTCAGGAAAGTGATCCAAAGTTCGGACCCCTTAATGATAATTTCAAAAATGCGAAGTGAAATTTTGTTTCAAAGAATAAATATTTGCACCTATGGAATGTGTATTGAGATTATATGTGTTGCAAAAAATTTCAAAGAAAAAATTTACAATATTTAATTTGAGTTTTCTTTATTTTAATTGAGTGTTTTTACTTTAATGCGTTTTTCTAACTTTTAAAACATATTAAATTAAATGTGTATTAATCGTCTATCTACTAATGAAAAAAAAAGGGAAGGGAAATAAACTTTGCAATGAATATTTACAAAAAAAAATTGTAATCTCTCAATGATTATATGACAGTATCTTTCTTTTTCATTTCATACAAAATTCTTGCTAACTAAATACAATTTACATTTTACCAAAAATAATTGAATAAATAAAAAATTTAGAAATATTAAATTTATTCAAAGATTTGAGATATTTTAGTACTGGTATTAATTCATGGAGATTATTTCCTACTTTTAACGCTAAAACCCGCAATTTTGAACCGAACTTAAGAGTATAATGGAACTCCTTGGTAAAGTTTTGAGACAAATTTACTTTCATGGAGGATATCAGACTTAAAGTAACAAATAAAAAAACATGAATACTCCATAACATAATATTCAAATTGGTCCACGTATTATATTACTGGGTACTAGTGTCAGGGCTAAAGAGAATAGAAGGGCTGGTTCAATCCTTTGAAGTAGCTCTCGCCGAGCCAATCCTCCGATTTTCTCTAGTGACGTCACTTTGGAGCAAAGCTCGCACTTTTACTTCAAGAACGGAGCTTTCGGCCTTACTAGCTCTAACTAATATTGGAGCATTTCTTTTTGCGACATATTCTAAGACATTTTTTATTTTCTATAATGACTTTCCTCAGTTTTTGCAGCGAATTTACAAGAATTTAAAACTATTATCGAAATGCCAGTTTGCGCGATTGCAACTTGAAAAAATTTTGATAGAAAAACAAAAGGAAAAAATATAATTTTCCGCGTGTTCCCTAAAGTAAATGAACAACTATGTAAAGAATGGATTCCGAAATGACACAGTTAATATAAAACA
>NC_092215.1:7457968-7532447 GCF_043381705.1 Parasteatoda tepidariorum | reverse complement strand
ATAATTTTGATTTTTCAAGCTTTATAATTGGTTGATTTGTTAATTTTTTTCATTAGCTTGTGAAAAAAATGATAATGTAGTGTCTGTCACAATCTACGTGTAGTGTCAGTCACAAAGAAAAAGTGAAATTAAAAATAAAGAAAAAAATCTTAAACAATTTTGCAATTTATTTTCATTGAATACAAATACTTTAATAAAATTATGTCTGAGAAATGATTTGCTTTCATAGTTTAATCAGAAGAAATTTGAGTTTAAAAATTTGTCCAAAAACTGGCTTCCATTCTTGTAGTGTCAGTCACACTTACTCAAATATTGTTATAATTAATAAAATTAGGTCCCTAACAATAATTTTTTGTGTTCTAAAATTTATTTGCATTTTTAGAAAAATATTGATAAAAAAATAAAATTTTTAGCTGTAAAAATATTTCTTTAATGTATCTTTTCATTTGTGAAAAATTTTCTGATGTAGTGTCTGTCACACGTGGAAATAGCCACATATAATAGTGTAAATAGAGAAAATTCGAAGTCAATATTCTATATTACAACATGGCTCTATATCTCACCATAATATTCAAATTGTATTAAATTACCGGGTTCTTGTGTAGCCTACCAGATGAATAAATTAGGTCTAATAGGGGGTCCACAATGTGGCTCTATAGGTTTCTATGTGTGTATATTTATATAATAGTGGGCTGAATAACGTTAAAATGAGGAAATTCGTGATCAATATTCTATATTGCAATATCTCCCTCCCCTTAATAGTGACTCATAATATTTAAATTAGACCACGAATTGTATTCCCTTTCCAGGGGAAATGTTTATGGGCCTAGCAGGAGGACCACAATCTGACCCTATGGGTATTAGCACGAGGGCAAGAACATTCTCACCCACGACATACCTCTGGATGTCGGAAATGTTGTCAGTGCAAACCGAGAGCAGGATACGAGGAAGTAAACGTGGGGATTTGAACCCAGGTCTCAATGGGAAATGAACTTTAAGTCAGTCATCCTATAGGCCATATCGGCTCTAGAATATTTTTAAGTTATGGTTCATTCATAACTTAAAATATTCTATATATTCTTATATGTCTACCAAAGAAGTTGCTGCGCTTTTTTGGGATTCTTCCATTTTACAATTTTGGAGAAAGCGATGTCTACAAAAAAAAATGGGCTTAATAGAATTCTTACTTTCCGGTTTTTTTTCAAACATTTTCTAGACAGGAAGCCTAACTTTTCCGACGAGAGCAGAGATTATAATGGTGATGTGTATGTCCATTTTGTTAATCACAATTTTATTATTATATTAAAAATTTCTTTTCCAGACAAGTAGAAAAACTATTTCTAATGGAATGGCTTGTGCTTTTTAACTAACGAATAATTGAGGTCTTTATTGCAGTTAAGACAACTTTGAAGGCATTAAAAGTCTACTTTAATAAAACTAGTGACATATGAGCAATTATAATTTATTAACATAAGTATATACATTAAGAGGAAATTAATAATTCACAGAACACTTAATTTCTGTCAAATAATTTCTAAAAATAATTCTTTACATTAGCGGAGGGACGTTTAAATATTTTTCTTTGCTGAATGCGGAGACAGTCTGAATGTATAGTTTGTCTAAAGTTAGAACTCCCCTAGCCATTTGTCTGGACCAGTGACGGTGAATATAGTAACGAGGTATAACTTTCAAGTAGGGGTGTGGGGTCAATGTTTAGGGCAGGTTTCGGAGTTGTGAGAGAATATCTTTTTTACGATCTATTGTGTTAGCCTTAGAGTGAAGAGACGCTACCCTTCCCGATAAGCGCTATTCTTGTTTCCATACCAGCATACGGGCTAAAACTTAGTGGAGGGGAGTTCTTACCGTACACAAACTATATTACAGTTTCTCTGAAAGGTTGGCGAAGTGATGACTATCGAGTCGTAGCTTAGACAGTCTTTTCTTCCCCTATCCCTCAGAGGTGTTGAATAACTTTCCATATGGACACAAGACTTGTCCCTCAGAATTTTCGGAGAAAAAGTGAACGCAAGTTTGTGAAGTGGAAGTAAAAAGAATACATTCTAGTCTGTTTTTATTTATTCTCATTTATAAAAACAATTTACGAATGTAATTATATTTCTTTTCAAGTAGATTCCCGACGATTTTAAACTCATCCCGATACTGGGGTCAAACCCCTACTTACACCGCCCTTGGAACACACCAGTTCAAGCAGAAAGCCTTTAAATAATTAAGTACACCAAACGAAAAAATTAAGTGATAAATTCCTTTATTTTAAAAAACATGCTAAAATATATACAACACTAAAAAGCAGAAATTTAAAAGCTATAAAAGTAGAAATACTATCGATTATAGACAACTCTGTACCATAAAACTATGTACGCAACTATTCTAAAAGCGAAGAAAAAGCCCCATAATGCAGCATAGTCTACATAGAGGCTGCCTTTAAGCATATCCATTTCTTTTAAAAAGTCCAACGGCTCTTGGAAAGGGCAAAATATTTTGTCGCAGAACAGCTCTGGTCGACCCATGGAATAAATTCCAAGTAAAACACTTTGATAACTATAACGGATGTAAGATAGGTATGACAGCCATTGAAGATAAGGTGGGATGGTTTCCAAACTTATAAAAAAGCCACTGAAGAGAAGAATTGGGATTGTGAACACTGGAGCGAGGAAGACTGCATTCTAAAAAGGAAATTAGAATCAAGCTTATGAAATCATTCAATTCTACAACACTAAATTAGCTGGAATAATTTTATTCTGTTCAGATGACACTAGATTTCGTTAACATTTAATTTAGTAGACACTGAATTTCATAAAAGAGAAGTTCTTAACTTTAAACTAGTTAGAAACAGATTTGGGGTGAAATAACTAGATGTGTTCAAAATTTAAAGTATGTTTTCATTTAAATATGTCAAAAGAAAAACTAAATTTAGATTTAAATTACACAATTTAAACTATTTAAAAAAAATTTACCAATATGTACCTTATTACCCAACTGAAAACTACATTCACTTCAGAAATAGATAGGTGCTTTATTTACGTCGCACTAGAGATGCACAATGGGCTATTGGTGACGTTCTGGGAAACATCTGAGGATGAGCCGAAGACGTGGCATCTCAATTTTGATAATCTTCAGAAAGGATAGCTCACCCGCTTTGGTAGCCCGACGACCTGCGCGAATTCTAACACTTAACAGTTTAACGAGAACCGATACTGCCCACCCTTGTTCCCTACGCAGCCTGATCAAAGTGCCGCTTACTGATAGCAGCCTGAGCTACTTTACTTCAGTAGTGTCTATACGATCAGTCCACTGAGGAACCACTTAAGAAATAATTGTTTCTAGCGCATTAAAAATAAGTTTCCATTTTCAAGACTTACCAGACGTGAATGTAAAACAAATTATTCAAAAACGCGTAGTTGCCAATAAAAAACGAAGGTGAGAAACAAAACGACGTGAGCAGAGAGAAACTAACAGAAAAATCATTGGCAGATCTGGGTATGCAGAGCCAGGGAGGGACTAATGTGGTTAAGGGATTATTCAAATTAATAAAACAAGAGTGGTTCCAATGAACCGGGCTCTAATCCCAGCAATGGCTGATGGTTACGAATTCCACTCCCGGCTCACACGGACCAGTGCTGACTTAAAATATCCTCAGTGGTAGACGGATCATGGGTTAGAGTCCCCTTGCAGTGAGGCTAACCGTGGAAGATTTTCCCACCAAATAAGGCAAATGTGGGCTAGTCCCAACAAAAAGTCCTCCACGAAGACAAATTTCTCCCAATGCTTGATCCAAGAGTTCTCTGGTCTTCTGGATTAGGCTCAAAATTAACAAGGCTACGGAGTTGAACATTGGTGGTCAAACTAAAAATTGGGTCGGTTGTTCAACAACGGTTATAAAATAAAATGAATGAAAGACTAGGGCACAGATTTGATTTTTCTTCTGTTTCATTTTTTTTCTTTGTTACTGTGGTTTCAAGTTTTGGTTCTCACTTTTATTTTGCCATTTTTCGTTTGCAAATTTACGTTTTTACTTCAAATCATTTTTGTGTTCCATTCAAGTCTGTCAAGTTTTGAAAAATAGGAGTTAAATTTTTATGAGCTTGAAACATGCGACTGTTATTTCTCGTATATTTCGCAAGAGAATGAAGTTTTTTAATCTAGTATTTATTTTGCCGCTTCAGTTTCTTTGGATTATTTAATGTAACTTTAGTTTCTAAACATTTCTGGAAGACATTAGACCCAGTTTACCATGTTACACATCATTTTATCAAATAAAGATTTGTCAAATATCAAGTTACTGTGAAAACTAATTTTATTTCCCCTCGTATAGCGACATAATTTTAATGAAAAATTGAAAAAATGTTCGAATCAAGTAACCTTTTGTACTGCGATTGTTTGGCCAAGATTTGAAGAAACCCGCTATAAAATATTCCTCATTACACAAAGGTTGCTAAAAACTAAATTTAACTTTTTAATTACATGAAAAGATAAGTTTACTATGATTTTTGAAAATTATAACATTCTGAGTTTACTTTCTTCTAAGCTATATATTTTTAAGTAGAATTTACATTAAATCTTCAGTCTGTGGGGATATACTTTAAGTGTCATAAATTTTGCACATGTTTCGTTTAAAATGCAGTTTTATATACAAAAAATTTGTAACACGAAAATGTTCGACCAGAAAGATTAGTTTTAAGACTTGCTCAATTTTGTAAAATTTCAAAAGCTTTAAATTAAAACTTTGAAGCAAAAATAGTTACATAGAATCAAAATTAAACAGTCAAATTTTAAAATATTTTCTGCAGAATTTAATTTGTGGTTTTCTCAGTAACATGCAACTTTATGCATTAGTTTGATTTAATAGGATTTTAAACACAAAAAATTTCTAACGATGCAAATTTTAAAGACTTCAAATTAGTTCTTAGCTTCTGCACTATTAGCTGTTGCATCTACGTTAAATTCATGTTCATTTTTCTTTGATGCGATGAAATTTACAGTATTGCATACATAATAGAAGATTGCTTATAACATTTGGCAGATTAGTTACACTCGGGATCAGATTAGTTTAAGTATTTAGGCCTAATGCAAGATATAGGTAGAATTGTGGACATAACCTGCATAGTTTACACTAGTTTCTTTTCTGAATTTAATTTTGCCAAGTTATGTGGTAGATCGGTGGTTAAGGAAACGTTGAATGTTCCTAAAGGAAGCACAATTAAAATTTAGGATTTCAAAAATCATTCTAATCTAGCTTTCAACTTTTAACATATGCTATTAAAGTAATTTTGGATGTACATTTTACTTGAAGGCTATGAAACAAATTTCAGACACTGAAGTGTCCTTTAAGAGTTTCGGATATTAGATAACGATATAAAGCTTTGTTTTTCTGGGCATTCATAGAAATCTTTAATAGAACTGTCACCTATTTATGGCACTAAAATATCAATAGCAGGGAATACGAGTAAATCTACGATTCAACGTAGAATTTCTTGGAACTTTAAACAATTTGTGATACATAAGAAATACTTACTTGCACACTAGTACAGGCTCCAATTATAAAGCCTACTGATTGAGCAACTAACGAGATCATAATTGATGACAAAAGGAATAAGCCGAACCGTAGCATGCTATTTGGTTGAGAAGTCATCCAATAAACTATACTCCCATAAATAATCGGAAACAGGAACTGTAAAAGCCAAAAATAAGATTGTTTTAAAAATTTAATCCTAATCAAAAAACTTAGTGTATACATATCTACCACTACAAAAATACAATTCCCTAGTATATAAGACATGTTAACTCGATTTCATGTTGGGGTATCTTTCATAGACGAAGGTTGACATTGTCGATATCTACTACACCCACAACTTATTTAATAGCACGCTTTGAGCTCTTAAAGGTCTAATTTTAACACTAAAAATTTTAGATATTCAAATTGAAAACAAAGGTTTAATTACTAAAAACTAAGAGGAATTAATTAGCTTATTCCTCGTTTTAAAGAAAGATTGCATGAAAAAGTGCTTAAAGTACATAAAGACTAATCATATCCTCGTTAAAACTAGTGAAATTGTTTTATACCTTACAATTGGTATGGAATTGCCGCAATTTTAGATTCTTTCAGCAAACATAATTGCCGAATAATATACTTAAAATTAAAAGGATTGTACACCATACATTTGTACTTAAAAATATCTGGACAAAGTTAACTTAATGGGGATACAAGCTATTGAAAAATTGTTTAAAATTTCTGATTTAGTTTCTTACAATTAAGAAAAATTTCTCAAAACTTTATTGTATAGGGTATTAAGCTTTAACAGAAGCATAGTATCAAGTTGCAATGACAAAAGATCCCCAGAAAAGGTAATCTTGCTTCAATTTAATGTTGTTAAAAATCTGAGTTTGATTTTTGTATTTTTAGACAACAAAATCAGTCTAGTTATAAAATCTAGTTAACTGTAGTCATTGCTTACATTCAAAACTATACAAAGTGAAACTATACATTTCAGTTTTTCGGAATTTACGATTGCATGTCTAGTTTAAGGACACGAATTTTTGCATGTTTTATCAAACTAGGGTGGCAATAACGAAGAAAATTTAAAAATTGTAGAGAAATATTGCAGAAAGTTCTGCGATTAACATTTACCAAAATATATTTGCAAAATAAAACATTATCTAGATGTTAAAACTAACGAAATATATTCCCGAAATTGAGGTTGATATAAATTCTTTTAATTACTTCTTCAAGAGAAGTGTCGCACCTTGAAATTTTTCAGATTGGTGTCACCCCGCTTACGTATGGTCAGTAAGCTGTTAAAACGAAAGCATTTATTGGATCTCAAGGTCTTGAGAATTGTTAAGCTAAATACAAAACATTTGCACCGCTGCATTTCTTTAAAACAGGTAAGTCTTCATATAGAAATTTTTATAAATCTAGAAGCAATACCAAATTGAGTCTAGACATCGGCCTAGTTTACATTCAATGCGTAAATTATGGAATAGTCAAAAGTACGTACTTGGAACGGAATTTCTGCTACAGTTTTTGCCATGTAATATATCTTTGTACTGTACCAACTGTTCAGATGTTCTCTAGCAAATATTGTTTTTTCCATGGGAACTAAAGAAAAGATTACATTTAGACTAGGAAATAAAAACGAAAGTTGAAATATAAAGACTACAAATACTCACATGTTAATACTGTTGGCATCATGGCAGTAAAGATTAAGAAGAGTAATGAAAAGAATAAGAAACCGGAATTGTTGAAAATTTTACTAGCATCATCTCCTATTCCATAATAAAGCATTCCAAGTAGTATTCCGACAACTACGTGAGCAAAGAAACGCAACTGTGTTGCCATCTGGAAAATCATTGGGATTACAATTAATATCAAATAAGTTTTAATAAAAAGTATCTGGTATTAATCGAGATACAAATTCTCAAACAAATCAGTTAGGAAACTAATTAGACAGTGCATATTTTGATACTAGTCAAGTCCCGGATGGTAATTTACAAACCAGCAGCCTTTAACGACGGTTTCCCTTTAACTGTAGTTGGTCCTAAATACAAATTTTTATTTCTTTCAGAATTTGTTACCTGAACTAAAAGGAAATTATTTTTTACATAAAGGAATGACAAGCAGCAGTGGGTTTTTAAAGGCTGCTGGATTGGAAAATAGCGTTCCGTATGCTATTGTTCAGCGCAATTAAGCAACTTTTTATTTGAACTGTGAATTAGTATTCTGTAAAAATTAAAATTTTATAAATGAAATTTTGGATCAAATTATCGCAGTTAAACTAATTCTAAGGCATCCTGGCTTAAACATAATGCTGTAGAACCGCAGATTACAAAAATGACGCCAATTTTAATGATAAAAATTTAGAATATATTCAGTAGTTCTCAGATTGTAATAAATTTGATTCAAGGCAGATTGCTTAATTTACCAGAAATTAAACATTTTAAAAATGCTAGTTTACTTTCAAATGAAGGTAAAACTAAATTTAAAATCAAATTACGAATTTCACATTTAAGGCAAATTTCAAATTACGTATCAAAAGTTTAGTTTCAAAAATTTATTTTTTGCATGTACAGTTTAATTTTGGGCATTATTTAAAAAATTTGTATCACACTATAGCAAAAAGGAATTTGCTTACTGGCTCACGAAGGGTGCAAATCAAGGACCTGTATGTTAACACTTTAAATTGATTCCAGGAACTCGTAGCATATCCACTATATCCTTTCTCCAGGTCATTCTCCTGGAATTTAGAGTTTTAAGTAGAAATAAAAAAGGTAAAAATAAGCAGTTTAGAAATTCATTTTGAAATAAATTTGCTAGACTTAAGAAAAGCAATAAAAGAAATTTTACTTCATCATTTCCAAACTAGTTAAGATAAATCGTACAAATCTAAGTTTCAAATCAGTCTGCTGCTCGAAACCAAATAAAACCTAGTTTACTATTAATCAAGTAGTAATTCACCACGAAGCCTAAATTTTAAGGCCGTTTAACTAAGATATTTAATTTATAGTATGGTTTAAGGACAAGGTCCGAAAAGGACAACGGCACCAAGCACTTTTAAAACAGTTCAGCACGTGCATGCGTATTTTGTTCATAAAATACATAGATAAAATGGTGCTGATTAATAAAACAGAATAGGTAAAAATGTACTCACGATCATATAAATTGCATATAACTCTTCTATGGTATTTACAACTTAAAATACCAATAGCACGCAGAGAAGTTAAGATGACTGATTTTATCCAACAAGCATATAAAAAGAGCTACTAAAAACTAAAGATTTAAAATAAGGGAAACTTAAAATATGAATAGAAAATAAAACATTAGAAGTAGGGTCTTGGGAAGGAGGGCCCCCGAACAGAAAATGAAGGTTAATCAGTGGAGCAGGACTTTCGTAAACTTAGGAGCTTGACATCTGTACTGAACAAGCGCAACACAGGCCAAGGCCTTAAAACTAAATTGCATACTTTCAATTCTGCGTTATCTTGGAGCTACGAATGTTGCCACAAATTCGCAACTTGCGTAAGAATTTTTTATATCTGGAAACTACAGGGATTGGAATTGTTAAGGGATTGGTGCAGACCGTGCTGTAGAGTCGGCAAGATTGTATCTTTTATGAAACTAACACTACTTTCAATTTAATAAAACTATATTAAAACCATTCTTGAAGAGTCTTCAAATGATTTATGAATGTAAAAATTTACTAGTTTTGTTACCCATGTCTTTGCTGTTTCAGAGTGACTGAAAAGAGAAATTTCCGCTCCAAATGTGAAAGAATCTAAGATACCTAAATAACCAAACTAGACAAGGGCTTTTAGTCTAACCAGTTAACTATTTTAAGGGTATATTTAACGCCAGCATTTCTGATCAGAGTCAACAATGCAGCGAAGAAGTTTGAAATCACAAGTTCTTTTAAAGCATTGTTTAATTTTATATTAGACCATATTTTGGCAGCCTTAATCACATCCATTCAATCGCAGTCTGAGTACAATTCAATGGAAATTGGTTTAGTCAGACTGCTTATTTTCGTTAGCTATTTTTTTAATTTAATAAGTTTATATATTTTAAGTTTACCGTGAGCAATTGAAAATTTGTCAAATAAGGTGAAGTTAGATTCTCATTGTAGAACGAGACTTAAAAAAGCACATTCAGTATTCTGCAAGTTATATTTTGTAATTCTTATGTAAAAAGTTTGCATTTTAACTTAATTACAGAAGTGAAAAGTAATCATTTAAAATTTAAAGTATTACGAAATCACAATTATAAGCAACAAAACTGGCAAACTATAAGATAGAGTGAATCTTCAATTTCTACCAGAAAATTCCTCGTAATATAGAAATCTCAGTTGGCCCGAATTATCAGAAACTTTCTCCCCGCTGTGAAAAATTTTAATAATTAAGGGATATATCTGGAGGTTAACAGATTTCAAATTAATGGCTGTACTTATTAGCTGTAATATTAACGTGTTCTTTTATTTCAGATATCTTACTCTAAAGTCAGATGTACAAGGAAAGAACTTTGTTTTATGCTTGATATCAAATTTTTATTATTAATTTTAATATTTTTAAACAGAATTTTTCCATTTAAAAGTTAAAAATAGAGTAAAAGGAATGCTCTTGACGATCTTTCGCTGTTTAATTTGAATTTATACATTTCGTTACAACAAATTGGTTCCATAATGAATACTATAATTTGTAATTGGAGTTTTCACATCAATAATCAATGTTTAAAATTTTACAATTTTAATTGTAAGCATATGATCCATACAAATTTTCCTGTAATTGAAAAACATTGGCATTTCTTATAAAGTATCTGACTATTGTATACCATTTTAATTTATGACATTGTAATAGATAAGGTCAAACATTGTGTTTAGACTTAAAAAAAATCAATATATTAGACAGATTCAAAACAATTACTCTAAATGCTTTTTTTTCCAGACTTACTTCATGGTACTCAATTTTGATTGAGATTTAATGTAAAAATTACACGAGAAACAATGCCTCGCGTGGAGATGCGTAGGCTTATAAAACTACAACACATAAAACAAATTACTTTAAAATTTAGTTCTGCAGACTCTGGATTAATTTCCCTCTTGTCAGAGTAAAAATCTGAATTATACTCCATTTGTCTAAATTACAGGTCATTTCAGCTTCTTCTACTCCGTAGTTAATTCTTTCAGAGATTAAAAACGAAATTTCTCAATATTTTAATATCATGTGCCAAAACTTACATTTTTGTACCATAAAGCTGAAAATTAATAGGCAAAGGAATTTCAGAATTTTTAAATACAGCTGAATAATGTTTTTTAAAATGCGCAAAATTAAGCGAATATCAATCAATATTCTACAATGTCTGATTTCTTTCCTCTTAACGAATAGTATAGATATAATAGTACAAATGTGATAATAGACTAAAAGATGTTGGTCCAAGGGTGAGAAAAATTCTAACCAGTAAAATTTGGGCAATGAAGCAACCCTATAGGAAACTTCGAATCGCAAAATAGCCTTCAAAGTAAGACGGAACGGAGGTTAAGTTTACGATTGATTATAATTCTCTGGCGTGATAACAGTATTAAAACTATAAACAATCTTGTTCTAATTTTAGCATTAAATATGACGTAGAGAAATTTACATATTTGGTATTTATTTTTTAAAATTTAAACTTACCGCTAGAAATGAGGGAGCCGTGACGTCATTATCTAGAAGACACAATGTAGAGGCTTGAAGGCCAACCTCAAGCCGGCCATCATAAATACACTCTTCAGCCAGCTTCAGATTGTCCTCGAAAAAATCTTTTGCATCTACTGCATGCTTCAACTTTCCAATCCAGTCGCCATGCTCACCAGATGCTACTTCAGTTGCTGAAGAACAAGATTCATATCAAAGTACATTAAAAATTGCGTAGAACGTTTTTGCAATTTAATGATTAGATAGTGGAATAAAAATTTAAGAAGTTCCAAGCCAAACTAATGAGATCAGAGCTTAACCGCTTCTCTGATTATCCAGAGTTTAACTCTGGTATGTATAGATTACAAATATCCCGAAAAAGCTCTGCAGAATTTGTACGGTTTGTTTTATCACATTTTACTTGACTGGAAGCAAGATTTCAGATTATGAAGATGTTAACAAGACTAATATTTTAACTTTTTTTATTTGCCCGAAATGACTATGGATAGTAAATTAAATGCTTTTTACACATAACTAAAATTTTCAACTTAAAACTGTTGTATTATGTTTCGTTTCAGTTCTTTGTATTTATCAAAATAAAAATGTTTAGTTTTTGAATGTTTGTCGAAAATTGTTAAGGGAAGCTGTTAACTCAGACAACCTATCGAAATTAAATGTAGGGTTTTGTTTTAAATCATTCTGCGTAGCAGCTAAATTACACAGACCCAAGAACTTAGTGTTTGTGGAAAAATATTCCAGTGAAAGTTCTACATAGAGTTTAAATGGCGTGGCCTAAATTAAACAGATTGCCTTATAAATTTTTTTACGGATTTAGCGCCTAAATTCTAGTTACCAGTACAGATTGCAATAGAAAATTCAGTTTTATATTATCCATAATTTTAAAGTTTTCATGTGCCTCTTTTATATCCCTTCCCCTAAAACTATGGAATTACTTTAGGAAGCTCCTTAATTTAAAACTTATGAGTACCAATGTATAAAATTGTTGAGGTTTTATACATTTAATTTTACTTAATCTTAACATCGATCAAAATTTTAAATTTAACTGATCAGTTTTCTAAGTACCTAGCACATGAATTTGCTTTAGTTAGCTCTACTAGGAATTTCTTGGATATCTAAATTTCACAACATTTTATATATAGCGTTAAAAACTTAAAGAGGCAATTTTAGGTTTGCTGACATTTGAAACAGTCACTAAACAATAACTTACTTTTATTTAAACTAATGCATACCTGCCAACTTTTTATCCCTTCCATTATGATTTTTCCCAGTGGTAGTAAAATGGAAATAAAGTTTCAATTGTAAGCAAAAAATACTTTGTAATTGAAAAAGCTTTAGCTGACAACCATGATTGTAATACTTTATATATGTTTGAGTTTTTTTAAGAATAGTGGTGATCAAAATAATTTTAAAATTTTAAAGAATAGTATATATATTACCACTTTACATATAAAAATAACTTTTTGCTCCAAATGCGTAAAAGTTGGTAGGTATGCTACTGTTATGAAACAAATACATACCAAAGTCTGTAGGATTATGATAATGAGGACACTGCAATCCTTGCTCAGCAAGAAAAGGTATCAATTCTTTTGAGCGTCCTCTGTAGATACATTGACCAGATGCTAACATGTAAAGCTGAAATAGAAAATCATTTTATGCGAAAATTGCAGGATTAAATTTTATGATATATTGCATAGGTGCTTACTGTTCCGGTTTTTAAGTCTACCAGTTATTTTGATGATCGAAACTAGCTTTTAAAAATCTGCTCTCGTTTAGGAATTCAGACTTCATTTTTGCACAAAGACAATTTAGTTTTCCACAATTGTTCGTGTGCCCTTTATTCTTTCACTTCAGCCACAAAGATTTTCGAAATCGAGAGCTCTCAAAATAAATGAATGTTAAACGAGATATAAGAATTTACTAAATAAAGTTTTCAAAGAAGTCTTTATTTACTAAGCTCTTTAATTATCTGTACAATTTCCTAGCCGTGAAAATATTCAATAACTAAATATTAGGAGCTATGTGTTCAAAGATTGAGGTTTTCGTAAATACCACGTCTTTGAAACTCTGAATTTTCAAATTACGTTTTAATTCTTAAGGTACACAAAATTGGCGAAATTACCAAATTTTTACATTTGAAAGGTCACCAGTCCCAATTTAAGATAATTAGTTCATATTTTTATTTGGTTTCATTAACTCCGATATACGATTAAAATTTAGACGCCCTATTTAATTGAAAATATTTAATATTGTAGTTTATGTATAGCTATTTAATCTTAAATTAAATTACAAATTTAATTTACATTCGGTATAAAACTCAGAACAGTAAACTTTAAGGTAACAAGGGACTTTCAAATACGCAAAAATTTGCCACGGAATAGATTTTCACTTTATATTCTTGAAATCTAGACATTTGACTGAACATTTAAGAAAATCTCTTTAGTATGAGCAAGACTGAAGAAGTTTTGACCAAGCCCTTTTCACGCCCTGCAATGAAAAAGTAGTAAAAGTCAGTTCTCAAAATTTGACAAATTTACAAATTTCAATCTGTTCCAGCGAGGTGAATTTTCATTCTATTGAACTAAGAATTTGATGCTATATATTTATGAATATTATTAACATTTTGTTGGAAAACTTGAATATATTATTTTTGTACATGATAATTAATAGCGGTATGATGATTTTTCCAAAAATTTCTGTTCTTTCAGTGCTTTTTTTTTATTGTTGTTTCAATAATGAAAAATAAAAAGTACTCCAATTTTTTTATATTACCCAATGTAATATTTCAGAAGAATTTTAATTAACAAAATTTCAGACTAGAGGAATATAAAACATTTGAAATTTAAATTCTTAAATTTTGAAATTTTGTATAAGAATTGTTTTTAACAATAAATCTATACTAAGAATTTTAAACAAATCCCTTGACAATTTCTAAAAAAATTTTGGAAGTCCTTTGTAGTCTTAAAAATAAATTAGGAAATAGACATTACCCTATCGAAGATTTCAAAAACTCTGGCACTAGGTTGATGAATTGTGCAAACAATCGTTCGTCCTTCTTGAGCTAAAGACTTAAGCAATTCAATGCATTGAAGACAGGAAGAACTATCTAGACCACTAGAAAACACCACATTAGATAAGTGCAGTAAGATCTTAAGTTATTTTAAACATAAAATTAAAAGACTGTTCTTTCAGCAGTGTATCATTCAACTACTCTTACGGTTGAGAAAGGATTGGCAAGTATTCTAAAACTACAAATTTCATTTAAACAGGCATAAACTATCAGAGTTAAGGGACGAATTCAGTGCTACGCATAAGGTTAGACAATGTATTAACTCACACTAATTTGCTCTATTTATAACAATGAAATTAGATTTTATATCAACAATGCCTCGAAGTTTAGACCTCGTAGATAAAAATTTTAACACTAGAACAGTTTGATTTCGGACTTGCATAAAACAGTCATTTGGGGTCAATTTGAACCTCTATGTTTCTTCAAAGTAATTTTTTTAAATGATGAATATTGTTAAAAATACAATATGTAAGAGTTTGAGATTAAAATAATTGTTTGCTTTATTTTTATTAATGCTATTACATAATTCAATATTGTATTACTGATTATTCTTTCGCAAAAACGCAAGTAAAACAAAAATAAACAAACGGCATGAATATAAATACTTATTAACACATTTAAAATGTTGATCTCCATCATTAGTTCCAACATTAGGGTAGGAGTACAGTATATCTGCGGGACTTGAAAGTGTAGACAAATTTGTATCATTTTACATAACTAATTAGTTTTATTCTGTGCCTTGCGATGTTAAAAGGCAGGTTTTGTTTTAGAGACTGAATTTTAGCAATTAGGAGCTATCTGATGCGCCAAGTACTAATTCAACAAATTAAAGAATGAATTTATAATGAGTAATTGTGGTATTAAAAGATTCTTCGAAAACAATTAAAGCTTTGAGGACAGCAGCATCAAGCGTTGGAAGGTAAGGCAAAGTACCTGCAACGTTTACCTCTTAGAATAATTCCCTAGTATCTAGTCTGCTAAACTTAAGACGCACTTTGTACTATTGTAGTAAGCAATACTTTACTTCTACTGTTATTGTCTGCAAACACATTCACATGAATATTAGTCAGAATTATGATATTTTATCTTGTTCTCTTATAAGGTATATAGTTTTCATTTTGCAGTGCAAAAAAATGAGTTTCAAGACGAAGTGATTTTAAAATGATGAAATTCTTTTGTTCAAGCGTAGTATTCCTGTAAAGTATTTACGAAAAAGTTCATTTGCAAGTTTTGCCTAGGCAAAATACAGTAATCCCTCTGTTCTTGGAGTCCAGGAATGGTTCCATAATTAGAACACTATACTTTCCCCAGTCTAATTCATTTGCCAGTTTTCCAACTTGTACAAATAAAGATAGCAATCTAAAGCCATTGATTTTTGGATTTTATGTCAGTTGAAATCAAAGTTAGGTGGTTTGAACCTCATTTAATCCTCATTAATTACAAGACAAAAACTGATTCCAACAACACTTTCGGTTCCAAGATTATAAAAATGTAACTTTACAAAGAGCAGACGTAATACTGAAATTCTAATTCAATAGGATCTCAACTGAGCTACTTCTATACAGAATATAAGATACCAATTACAAAAATTGCACGTGGCATTTACATGGGGGAGCCTAATTTTCGTTCTACAATTCATGTTCATAATGTTTGCAGTTACGCAAAATCAAAAACAGGTATAAAATTTTTCAAGTTTTTGGCTGCTTTAGATATTTTCATAATTTTACTAATCAACAGAAACGCATAAAACTTTGATATAGTATATTTAGAAACAAATTAGAAAGTAAAAAATGTCAAAACTTTCAAAAAGGACTATACATCCTCAATAGATATCCCAAAATTCTGTGCATAACAATATTTGCTACCATTGGTGTAATGATACATAATGTCCCAGACGTTAATAAATGGGCAATATGCTGGCCAGTCAGAGGTTTTTATATTCTGATAATTTAAGGATTTGTTCCTTGCGGTGCGAAATTAGGCATAGTTTAAAATTCCCAATGCAGCCTTATTTGAAACACAGCAAATGGGTTATATTCTGATGACTTAGTATAAAACTGAGGTTTAGGGCTTATCCATCTGTACTCATAACCGGTTAGAAACAATGGTCTTACATTAGCTAGATTCCTTCAGGCTAATGCGAGATTTTTTTTATACTCTTCTTTCACGCATTCATTAGACTTGGATTAAGTTCAGATTGAGTTGTTTAGAAGTTTATTAAAAATCAGCCCTATTAGCTCTGATTGAGTCGATTTTAAATATAAGAATACAAAATATGGAAACTAGATTTCTTTCAATCACGAATTTGCTTAAAATTTGAGAAGGATACCAAACTGTTGAAAGAAAAGTATGCCTTGACGAGATAAAAACTAAATAACTTTAACCGTATATACAAAATCTTACCTTGTTGGTTCATCAAGAAATATAAGAGGTGGATTGCTGACTAGTTCTTGAGCTATGCATAATCTTTTTCTCTGGCCTCCGGAAAGTTGACTGGCTTTGTTGTGCTGTCTTTCTATCAGTCCTAAGGATTCCATTGTTTCCTCAACCTGTTTCCGTAAGAAAACCAAAAATTTGTAATAGAACATTTTCAAAAAATAAATAAATCTTTTGCAATCGTTAGATAATCTGGGTATTGAGACATTAGCCTCCCTGCAAACTAAATTATGAGTTTGTCTAACTGCTGTAAAAATAGATAAGTTTAAGAAATAATCAAAACCAGACAGCAGTCACATTAAGATTACAATTTTATAAGCATTTATAAATGCCACATTTAAAAATGAAGTCACCACAATAACGATACTTGATTTTTATATGCTTAGTCTCCAGACTTTAAGATTTCCATCTAAAATATGCTAACTTGAGCAGAATTATAAATTAAAGTTACGAAATTTGATACAAATGTACTTTCAGTTTTAAATGTTTTTCAAAGGATTTATTTTCTGAGCGTTAAGATGTCAGGTAAACTGAACTACGAAAGATAATTTTTTTAGTAAAGTCAGGAGACCCAGGGGAGATTTAAGTAATCGCAAAGTAATATAGTAGAACATATAGTAAGACTTTGTAAATTTAGCTGTCTTAACTATATGTTCGATTTAAACTAAACATTTATGAACCTCTCATTTACTTGAATTTTATTGAAGACATTTTTAAAAAATGATAAAAATTTCTAAAGAATATGTATGATTTCTAATTCTAAAAACAATCTGTTTAATAGTTTCAGCTTATCCAAAATTTCCTGTAACCGACAAAATTTTAGATTTATTCTATTAGGATTCCATTTAAAAGTACGTAAAAATTTTGCTCAATTGATTAAGTATTTTATGGCCGTAAAACACCTGTTCAAACTAGTTTCAAAAAATTTTATTTCCTTTACTAGATATAGAAATATATCAAGGAAAAGTAGACCGAAACTTTCGTAGCATTGCATGGAAGACCATAAATGACTTGTCAAAGAAATAACTTTCATAATCAGACTTATACTAAAATTAAATCGGAGTTAATCTAGCTTATTTTCAAGTCATAAATCTATTAACACATTCATTTGCCAGCCGAGTGCAGGTGGTCATACTTTCTACATTGGAGAGTTATTTTAGCAATCGGCTTAGTTAAAAATTTTACAACAAGTTTACTATAATAATTAATGTTGTCATAAGAAAACAATCCCCAGCAACAATTTTACCTGTTTTTGAAACTAATATTCGGCTATCTAAAATTTCTTAATATATAGGGCCCATATCGGTCTACATACGGCCAATATATAACCTATATTGGCTTAATACTGAATATAAAATATTGGGCAAATCTGACAATTCTATATAATACCGCTATTGGTAGTAAAATATCGGGTGAATCGGAAAATTCTATAGGGCCAATGTTGGAAAAATAAGGGCCCTTTGAACTCTTGAGCCAAGATATCGGCACAAGTTATTTTGGTGCCTGCAAATATAGTTTAATATACCTCTTGCTAACTCTTCATTAACACAAACTGTGTTTGAGAATCTCGCTATATTGCGTGATTGGCGACGAACGTGTGATCAAATTTTTTTTAAAGTATTTATAAAGTCAGATAAAACTCTCGAAGTTTTAGCGACGTGATAAATCTCAAATTATTTCCATGGGAAGGATCTGCATTCAAAGCTAGGAAGGAAAAAGAAATCAAAATAGAACTCTTGTACTATTTGCTTAGAAAATTGCAGTTTAAGATATAATCTTTTAACCAGCATGCTAGAATGGATTTATAACCAGGCTGGAGAGATTCAAGACTATAAAAAGTACCGGTCATTAAATCCGAAAATTCAGGATCTTGCCCTACTGTACTGAAAAATATTTAAGTTGGAAAGGAGTTATATTACCTTTAAACATTAAATCATAAGAAAACTGGTTGGTTTTTCAAATATAAAATTTTGATATTTTATTATAAATATTTTTTTTAAAAAAGACATTTTAAATCATTGAATCTCGTGACGACATAGTTACGGTCGGGTTCTATTTCTAATTTTATTTGAACCAGACAATGTATTCGTTTTTAAAGCTAGACTTCCCAGAACATATTACAGCATTCATTTTCCCAGTATTAGGATTTTAGTTCTCATGGAAGCTCACGATAGGACTCTTCGCATAAAATTAGTTTAACTGAGATTCAAATAGAACTTAAATTCTGAACAAAATGTATCAATTTAGTATAGCCTATCTTGGTGACAGCGGTAATATCTCAAAAGTGGGGGGCGCGGCTCTCTCCATCCCTGTATCTATACATATATCAGTATAAACCGGGTTCGAATTATTTGTACCCACAAAAAAGTTGTAATTTTAACATCGCGATTTGAATTGTTTTTAATTAAAATAAAAATAAGAAATTGTTTACCTGTAAATTATTTCATTTAAGGGCATTTTTAATTCAGTTTCATTATATATTTTTTTTTAATTTGTTCGCTGTGACATTTGAAACCCAAAATTTCTCATCGGTCAGCAATAAGGAAGAATATTTCTTCTGCAAGGGATGATTTGGTAGCAGTTTTTAATCAAGAAAATATTAAAACTAGCTTGAGACAAAAGATTATCTACTTTTACTTTTTTTATATTGGAAAGTTTAATTACAAATACTGAGTGAGAAATTTTTAGTCTCAGAAGGGGCTGTATCTTCATTTATAAAATTTGAGAACCTGAAGTGCCCTCTGTCTCCCGGGTCTGGCCTTAAGTAGAAAATTTACGAGATTTTATAACTAGCAGTGGTCAAAGTAACATTTAATTTGAAAACTAAAGAAAAAATATAAATACATTTTTGTCATTCCGTTGTTAGCTGAACTGCTCTTTACCCAAGATCAGTTTATGAGTGGGTACACTATTAACCAGCCATCGTCTGGATTTAAACCAGAGTCACTTTATTGGTGCTCTATCTAACGGGTATTTTTTAAGAGAACCTGCAGATGCAGTTTAATGGCACAAAAACTACGGTTCACAGTAATAGTACTAACGTAAGCTATTGGTAATTAAGGTCAACATTACAAATTATGGATAACAAGTCTGCCTCAAAAATACGAATAATAAACTATTACCAATTCACTTCAGGTTCGTGAAGCTGAACAAAAGCCCCTGGTAAGACTAGGTAAACAGTAATTACCTTTTCATTTTTATTCTATGAGGTTTCTTAGCCTTATCTTTCGCAAAGAGCCGTGATGGCTCAGGGGATAGAGAGCTTGCCTTCCAATGAGGCTGGTCGATACGAATTCCGCACTGACATAAAATATCCTCAGTGGTAGACGGATCATTGGTTAGTCCCCTTGCAGTTGGGCTAACCGTGTGAGGTTTTCCTCTCCTTATAAAGCAAATGCGGATTAGTTTCATCAAAGTCCCGAACAAAGTAAAAAGTTCTCTCAATACTTGATCCTGGAGTTCCCTTGTCTTCTGGGTAAGGTTCAAAATGACAAGGGTACTGTGTTGAACATAGGTAATCATAAACCTGAAATTTGGCCTGCTGTTCATCGACGATTATGAAAATTAAATCTTACGCCAAAGTCCCCGTTCTAATGAAACTGAATGAATATTTAATAAAGTTGTAGCAAGGGAGAACATTTAGTACCCCTGTAAGAGTTATAATTTAAACAGTTCAAACTTAATTATATCTAGTTCTTAATTCGCAAAAACCTCCGGTCATTTTATAGCTTTTTATGTTGCGCCAATAAAAATAAAAAATACCGATGTATTGCAGGAATTTTTATAGCTGAATTCAAAAATCCACGAGTCTTCTGAAAAATTAAGGTAAACTTCCCTTATTTATTTTTAGTTCAGAAAAAAAAAATTCAGTAAAGAAAAATCTAAAATTTAACCAACGCTTTTGGGAATTTTTTAATTTCAGAAAATTTGATTTAAGTTCACTATAAAAAGATTTAAACTATTAAAATATACATTCGAAAGCCTAAAAAGCTCAAGTTGCATAAATTTAAACCGAAAAGAAATTTATAAAAGATAGATATCGCGAAAACTATTCGCCGTTGAGGTTAATACCCTTAAAGTAGTCAATTTGTATAACTTAAAATTTTACTCAAGGTTACAAAAGTCACAATAATGTCTTTAAGGAAAAACTGATCACGCAACTTTAACGTCACGACAACGCTGAAAAGGAAGAAAAATTCTCACCAATTTCTGTTTATCCTTTTTCGACACACTGGACGGTACTTTTAGACAGGCAGCCAGGTAGATTGACTCCCGGACCGTAAGGTGTGGGAGTACATGATCGTCCTGCATGATGTAACAGGACAGTTTCCTGTAGATACGCATGTCTCGCTCCACACCATTCACTAGGATTTGGCCGGACACTTTCTGACGCCTGCGTAAACAAAGGATGAGGGTCAGGCGTTACACTTCATGGTTAGAACACAAAATGGAACGTTTTCGTCCCACTTTCGCGTAAGAAAGAGTATTTTTTGTTCAGACTTTGGAGTCAATGGCAGGAAAGTATGGAATAACATTTTTTCAAGAGCTCGCAATTACCCTTGTCACGAATGCTTGAAACCTTAATGAGTTTTCTGCTTTGGAACTGGCGTTCCATGACAGTATCTTTTAAGAATTAATTTGTTAAATCTGACTATTAATTGTTAATTCAGATTTGCTAAAACTTATTTAAAAAAAGAAAATTTAGTAGCTGAAATTCTTAATTGTTAAAACATATATTAGTTTTCATGAATACATGCAGCAACTGATTGAATATAACAAATATTGAAGCTGTATACACGGATGCAAGTTTAAATTTACAACTGTGCCGAGCATTTATTGCACCGATCACTTTCAATAGATATCTAAAAGATTTCTAGTAATCTGTAAATTTAGGTATTTTTAAAAGTAATTTAAAGCATTCCTTGAACTCATAAGTTAAGATTGTTTTAAAATTTATACAGCCATAATACTTTAATTGCTTTTTGGGTAAAATTTGTCTCAGATGTTTCTGCTCTCAATTTGCCGATTTATCATTTGAAAGCATTACCTTTCATAAAGGTATTAACCCTTTCGGTCCCAGTGATTCCAATTGGAATCATTACATTTAAGATTTTTATCTGCTTACCTAAAACTCGATTTGATTTGAAATAGGCGGTATTTTAATCTACAAACATTCCTCTAACGAAATATATTTTTATTTTTCACCAATAGATGGAGGCACTACATGTGTTTGTGATTGAAATGATACTTGTTTCAGTTTTGTTCAAATCCATAAAAGTTATTGAAATAAAATATCTTTGAGGCATTTTAAATTAAAGAATATTTTTAAATATTTCATTTTTATTTATTTAAATGTTCATAAATAGTATTTCAACAATTTTTAACAATTTTCATTTTGAAAATTTATTGCTTTTATTTATTGAAAAGCCATGATTCCAAATGGAATCAGTGGGAGTTGAGTACAACTCTATATCACTGTCTAATGCGTTGTTTATTTTGAATTTATATCGTTTTTCTTTGCTCTTTCTTATTACTTTTTCAAGTTTTACTAAGATTTTTGGATAAAAAAGAC
Organism: Parasteatoda tepidariorum; assembly: GCF_043381705.1. NCBI lineage: Eukaryota > Metazoa > Arthropoda > Arachnida > Araneae > Theridiidae > Parasteatoda > Parasteatoda tepidariorum. The sequence goes on along the minus strand of NC_092215.1, from coordinate 7,510,170 downwards.
TTATTTCTTTTTGTTATTATTTTTCCTGATGCCAAAGCAAAAAGCAGAGGCTTTATCTATTGATAAAGCGGTTCATTTGCTTATGAATGGAGACTTGTCTGACATCGAAATAGAAGACTTGGATTCAGATGAAAAAACTAGTGATAATGTTCTAGGTGATATATCAATGGAATCTAAAGTTAATTACAACTCAATTGATGCACCCAGGGCTGGATTAACCTATAGGCACAATAGGCACGTGCCTAGGGCCTACGAAATTCAGGGGTCTACGAAAAACTTGGGAGAAAAAAATTTGTTGACAAAAATAATTTTTTTCTATTAGTAAACATTGAACCTACCTTGCAAATTTATTTATCAATAATTTCAAAAGATTAACTTTTGACAATGTTAATTTCCTTCACTTAGTTATCATAGTAGTATCATAAGAACTATGAAGTTATTTGTAGTATAAATATTTCTTGTAATTAATCTCACTATCAATTTCACTGTTTTCTTTGCTGGTTTGTTGTTGTATTGTTGACGTGAAGTGTTTACATAGTTATCGATCGAACTAATCATAATGGTATTATCGATATCAACTGCAATATCGGCAGTATGTCGGTATTGCAGATAAAGTTCGATAAACAAATTTGTAAATTAAAATCCATATTAATAAAAATTTACAAAAAAATATATGCAAGAAAATTTTAGCATATATTTTGAAAAGAGGGGAGGAGTGGGGGAAGGAGGGGAGGGCCCAAGAACGGCTATGCCTAGGGCCTACGAAAGGTATAATCCGGCTCTGGTATAATAGGTATAATCCGGATCCCTTAAGAATCGGAGAAATAGCACCTGATAACTTAAATTATGTGGTCAGAAATTTATCAAATTTTTAAAGTGTTTAGATTTTTAAAAATTAATTTTGTGGATGCTGAAAAATTCTTACTACGTTAATTATGCATAAAACAGGTTCAAAAATTTTAAGACAGGTAAACGTATAATGATTTGCTATATTTCCAACAATACTGTTTGGAGTTTTAATTTTCAAAAAATTAAAATTCTTGGAAAACCCCTTATATTATCGATTTAAGTGATGACCCTTTGTTTCGAACTATAGCGTCTCGTATAGTTAATATCCAGAAACTGTTAAATAAAGACTTCTTTAAGATAAAAAAATAATGACTGAAATTAAAAAAAAAAAAGAAACTAGAGATTTAGAATTTTTGCCATCCGTTGCAACGTTGTAACTAAAAACCTCAGCAGGGTGCCATGTGGCGGCATTAATTGATTGAGCTGTTATTTGGGATCGATGGAGGGCAGTGATAAAGAAATTTAATAGGAGTGGAGATTGGGTGCTTTTCATCAAAATCAGCGGGGATCATGAAAACTGAGATGGTATAGCCTATGATCTAGTCGTAATTTGAAAAAAAGTCGATAATCAGTCTAGTAATGACACAAGAGCGAGAAAATAAAGACTAGATTTATATACAAAGTACGGGTGAAATAGGGATTAATATACACGAGTAATTCTGGGTTGAATAAAATAGTCACATCTGTACAAATGGGAATAGAATAAGTATAAAAATTAAACACAATATACAAAAATTGAAAGGCTAGTAATTAATCGTAGCAATGATTAATTAAAGCGCAATTTTGCCATTAAAGAGCAAACCCAGACGTTCCGGAATTACCGATCGTTTCTGGGTTGCTCAACTCACCATAAGTTAGCAAGTGCCAGTTCCTTGGTTGCGCCCCCATAGGGTTGCTCTCATACCGCGATCCTAGTAAATTTTGTTAGGTGTGATAAGTATGATGTAAGTTGAATAAATGAGGGTAATAATTACACCCTGTCGCCAATAAAGAACGCAGTATTGGAACTGTACTTTAAAATGTAATCTACGAGATCAATGTCGAATAGTAAATTAAAATCACTTTTTGCCATCCGTTTACTCCATAACATTAGTTTAATTGGAAGTTTAAGGCATATTAAGCACACTCTTCAACATTTGAGGTTTAGAGTTTTCTTCAAGTGCTAGTGAACTAAAGAAAATTTTAAATCCTCACAAAACTTAAGGATCATTTACCTAACCTCTTATATATCTCTATATGTAGTGGACAAAATTACTTTAAATTTATTAAAATATTACCGTTGCTTCCTTTAGGAAAATGGTTTCTGAAACTATGGAAATTTCGTTGTTAGAATGCTTGCTCTTAATCCCATTCTCACGGAATGAGAATCTGCACGGAATTTTTTTCCATATCTTTATACTTATACTAAACCTCTAAGCTTCAGAAAAATCTAAGAAAAAAGAAATTTATCATCACTCAAATTTTTGAGAGTGATTTCACTCTATTTTGCCTTTATTGAGCAAAAATGTTTTGAATGCTGATGTATATACGCAAAATATTTTATTCCATTAGTTTAAAATTCTATTTAAGCCTTCTTATCGTTAGCTATAGAAAGAAATTAGTTGTCAAAACGCTTCTCGAAATCTATTAAGAATTTAATTCTTTTTTTAATTTCACGACAGTGTAAGCGTCCATGCTCCTATTAAAACTGAATTTCAATGCTTAAAGTGTTCGACTACGTAAGTAATGCTGAGGCATTTAGTAAAAAGATACCATTTGATATTAAATGACCGAATGAGTAAAACTCTAGGATTAGTAATTTTGTATCAAAAGATACTGTCTTGAGATTCGATGCACTCTATTTACGGTCTGGAAAGTACATACATTGCATCTCAGTAAATTAACTTCATGGAATAATTTAGGTTTGGCTGTATTTTATGATTCCATAGACGTAGGATCCAGATGTAGGTTCCATGAAACCGGACATCTCCCTAATCCTGTTTATAAAAGATCATATTCGAATCTAAGAGTAACTTGAATACCGCAAAAGATCTTTGTACCCTCTTTTGACAAAAACAAATTTAAAAAGATTCGCGTACATAGGGACATTAAAAGGGCTTAAATTTTATCCCATCGCAGTGAGAAAGAAGTTTTGCAAATATTCAATTTTAAAATATTTAGTCCCGAATTAAAAAAGCATTTAAGAAAACTTGCTAGAAATGTTTGAGATAATTTTCATTATTTGGGATAAATGACAGTGTCGTGGCTGAGGGAAGTATGTTATGAATTTGTCTCATTTTCTAGTCAAGATCAAATTGACGGATCTTTAAATTGAGGTCATAGATCATTAAGTCACAATCACTAATCTAAAAATATTAATTTCAGAATTATACAACTGTTAACCATTTTTAATACTAGACAAATGCTGAAAACTAGTCCCTTGTCATATTAGAACCACTATAAGATTCTATGTAAAATTATAACTGTCAGATGATACTATACAGTTGTATTATTTTTACTGATGAAAATAGTTTGCTCTTGCTTACGCTCCTGTATCAATTGGTTAAGATTGTAATGCAATACGTTAAACCGAATGCAAATAGGAAGTATATAAAAATCTCCGGAATAAAAACCCCATTACATGTTTAAATATAAAAGTATCGTATATAAACTCGTGCAAATCATGTAATTATTAAAAAACAACAGAGGGTCTAATAATTTGATCTAATTATAATATACTAATGCTTTAAATAAATATTCTATATTTATATAATATATAGTCTAATTTATCCTATGGTCAAATTTAAATTATATATCTTCTAATTTAAGCAATTAATACATTAACGTAAGCAAGTGCAAACCAGTTTCTGCCACATAAAAGCTCTATAGTATCGCCTGACAATTAAAATTTCACAGAAATTTATAGCGAGTCAAATAATTTTACCAGGGACTTACGTGTCCAGGGAATTAAAAATCTGAAAAATAACTTACGTGAAACCAGAAAGAACATTAAGAAGGGATGACTTTCCGGCTCCCGATGGACCCATTATTGCAGTCAATTCACCACCATGTACTTTACCGGATACACCTTTAAGTATCGGTTTATCTAGAAGAAAAAATTTATTTCATTTAAGCTTTAAAAGTGCTATTTAATTATTGTGAATAGCACTCTTAAAATGTTGATTTACGCATAAACTTAGAATTTAAACAAACTTGTTACAAGTCATTTTCAAACATAAAAAGGTCCCAAACAGAATTTCTTGGAGACAAAATTGTATAAATTTCGTTTTGTATCTCTTTCAACTTTCGTGCTTATTGCGAAAACATTTAGTAGAAACACGCAATTTTTTTTTTAAAGTGGCTACTTAAGTAGCTGATCCAGTTAAGTGGGAAGTTAAACATTAGAAACTCTCCAAAAAATCTATACAAGTTGGCAAAGTGGCAGTAAATATTTGACTACTTTCTGAATATTATTCAGATATTTCATAACAGCTTAACTAATAGATTTAGCATACATGAGCTTGAATTATTGATGTCACGATTAGAATTTTAAATATTTAAAAGGGAGGTTTCTATTTTAAAATGTAAATGTTACAACTAAAACAAACTTCAGATAACCGTAACATTCGACAGCTAAGGAGATTTTCATAATCTCAGCGAAGCTTCTCTTCAACATTTAGGTCTTTAGCTAAACTTTAAGCAGCAAAACAATTTCAGTGCTAAATTTCCTTATTTTGAATGCAGCAATTTAGCGACAATCTCAGAATTTATTTTTATCAGATATTATTTAAATCATGTTTAGAATAAGGAGAGTTTTGTAACTTTTTAAAAATTCTAAATATCAAAATGTCTACAATTTCATGTATCAAGAACATCTTTTATATAAAATTAGTATTAAAATTCTTGTTATAGTAAGAAATTTAACTAAAAATAACCGCATTTGTATAAAAGCCAGCTTCTAGCACTATTATCTATTTCAATAAAAAGCACAAATTACCGTATATCACATAATTGTTTGAGTGCTAAGAGAAATAAAGCTGTCGCACCATTTTAGTTTTGAAACTGTCAAGTAAACTCCGAATGGTTTCTGAAAATTGAGACAAGCAGTCTCATCATTTATAGTGCAACCTTAAATCTACATTTAAGAAATAAAGTTTGTCTATAAGAATAGTTTAATTACCACCAGTTCCAGTTAATTCAATATTTCGCCATTCTACAGCGACTGGAGGTCTTCTAAAATGAAAACTTCCCTTTCCAGGAGATCTAAGATCTTTGGGAGTTTCAGAAGTTGGAGAAATGGTGTAAGAACTGGTTAAAGGAGCTGTTGTAAACAAGCAGCTGACAGCATCTTTTCCTTTACCATTTTCCGGCATTATAGCTCTAACAGCCCATTGAGGAGGATTATCTTTTTGAGGCGGTGAATCATATTTTTGAATGGAAACCAACTCAGCCATCATGAGCGGAACGCTCTCCTAAAAAGAAAAAAATCTTAAATAAATTTTTTTTAAGATTTACCACCTATATCTTTACTACAGCTTTCTTGAAAATAGCTCAGATTTTTGAAAAATAGTGAAGATAGAAAGATTTACAAGAACAGCAACAGAGGGCTCAAATCTTTTTTACGAGTCTACTACTTTGTCCTAAAGCGGTATAATGACTACTTAAATGTCTCGCTACAGCCAAAATAAAACAGGCTGTATGTTAGTTTTAAATACCCAGTAGATAATTCTTTGTAAACAAAGGGAAAATTTAACTAGATTTTAGTTTGAGATTGAAAATTAAATTTAGAGATTTAAACCGAACTAAAGTTTCCAATGAATTTTCACACAGCTGCTTTGGTCAGAACAAGAAATTTGAACTTCAGCTCTCTTCCATATTGTAAATTTGGGGAATATTACATAAATTAGTTGTTTAACTTCATTCGGCTGTTACCAGCAATGTGAATCAGACATCCTTGTTTTTGCACCAGGCTCTTCAGTTTCTTTTGAATAATCTAATACAGCGTTGAACCCTCTTTTGGAAAATAAACTATGTGTTCTCTTTCCAAAGAAGCGCTTTCCTTCAAATTAACTAAAACAGATTTTCAGCTGCTCTTTTACACTAGATAATAACCGGACATAGTACTCCGTAATACTACATCGGTTAAGATAATTTTGTGACATAAATAAAAATTTCGCTTGCTTTAACACACAAGGATAACCAAACAAAATGCTGGAAATCATGACCAAGCGTTACTCTTCAATTTTTCATAACCGGGGTTGTGTAATTTACTCAATTCTGAGTTTACGAGAGTGTTAAACTTCGTAGCCTTGTCAGTTTGAACCCAACCCAGAAGATAGGGAACTCCTGGATCAAGAATTGGGGCAATAGCTTTCCTTTTGATGGAACTACCCCGCATGCATTTCAGAGAAAAACCTCACGGCTAACCTGACGGCAAGGGGACTAACCCATAATCCTGGGATATTTTACGTCCGTTCCGTGGTAAGTATGAGCCGGGAGAAGAATTCGTATCTACCAGCCACCGCAAATTTTTATTTGCATAGTGTTTAGAAAAAGATTTGTGCGAAAACAGTTTTGTCCTGATGAATAAACTACTTAAACATACAAACGCCAAAGCTTTACAAAAACTTCTTGCCTAGCTTAGATCTTCAAGTTATTTAAACCCCTTATTATAAGTAAGAATTTAGAAACATTTGATGTATTGAGATTGTAAGACTACGCTGAATTTTAAAAGTTAAATTTCTTGTTAAGTACTTTTGAGATTAACATGTTTAAAGATACTCTGGTATTTTGGAAGTACATACAGAAAAATTTCTATTCCATTAGTACAGAGACACTGAAAAAAAAAGACTTGTAACTTCAAAACTAGTTCTGCTAGTGAGAAAAATGAGATGTATCATATATATCAAATATATCAAATATATCTTAAATAAAAAAACCAAGATTAACTGAAATTTGATAGTTTAACCTACATAATTACTTTGAACTAAAAAAAATTGTTTACCCTAAAACAAAGTGAGCAATAAAAGGGAAAACTAAAAATTTAACAATTGTTTTAATTATTTACCAAAGCATTTATTGAATGAAATTTATTCCAACAAATCACTTTCGAAAAGCACAAAGACACATTTGTTGTAAAGTCAAACACGCTAGATTTTCATTGGGTCGATGTGTGTCGCAGTTTTAAAAATTAAGAAATAAATTTGTGTACGTTTGAGTGATATTTATGTTAAAAATTAAAACGAGTGGTGCATCTTTTAGAGCGCAATAGCTAAGTTATGTATTTAGGATTAAAACACTTCAAAAGATAGCTATCTCCAGTGAAAAGCATCTAAGTTTAAACCAATTTTCACAGGATAAAATTTAATTCATAGATTTTACAAATTTTAAAGTAAAAGGACTCATACTTCTGATAGTTTAAGGTCATAACTATTATTAAAATAGAGAATTTATGTCTGAACAAAGCGCTTGGATGGATAGTCTAGTTTTATTTATATTTCTGGGAATCTTACAATTGTTTTCAATAATTATCCTTTAAAGTTTAAAAAGCCATAACCTTAACTGAATCGGAAAATAAGATTCCTTAAAAGCCTATCCGGAAAATTTTTTACTGATGCTGAAATTTTCTTTATTGCATAAGTTATACAAAAAAGTAAAATTACGCAACTAACGGGATAAATTTTTAATAATATTTTCACTTTCTAAAAATGCAAATTGAGATTTGTATAATTTTGTCAGCTAAATTTATTAAAGTTGTTTAATAACGCCAGAAATTCTCATTTTAATTAAGGGAAAGCGTTGACATTGAAAGTTTCTAAACATACTATTATATTGAATAAGCATCAGTTCATTCCAGAATATTTAAAAAATTAGAATTTCCCCTCACACCTCTTTTTTTTTGATGGTTGAAATAGGTTTCGTGGAGGTACCGCAATATCTATTTATATTTTGATTTGACAAAAAGAGTTATTTCAGAAACTGAAGAGAACATAAGATTTTTGAAAATAAAGATATCAGGAATGCACTAAATATTTTGAACTTAACTAATAGGGTGGCAAGTACTTTACGTCACACTAGAGTTGCGGAATGAGCTATTGGCGACGGTCTATGAAATATCCCCGAGGATGATCCGAAGGCATGCAATCGGAATTTTGATCCTCTGGAGAGGGGATGGCTCCTTTGCTAGCCAGACGACCTGAGCACGAAATCTAGCACATTATGATATAACAGTTTAACGAGGACCGATACCGATGATCCTCATTCCCTATACAGGCTGATCCAAGTGGTCATCCACCCGCTTAATGACCACAGTCAGTGATGCTCAACTTCGGTGCTCTACTGGGAACAGCAAATGCGGGAAGTTTCCTCAAAAAGTCCTCCACGAAGGCAAATTTCTCGCAATACTTGATCCAAGAGTTGCGTGTCTTCTGGATTGGGATCAAAATTTCAAGGTTATGGAGTTTAACATTAGTAGTAAACAAAGAAAATGGGTCTGCTGTTCAACGATGGTTATAAAATTAAATTTTGCCGTCTTAAGTTTATGCTTGGCTTTCATACTAGTCCACAAGACAATCATGCCGGATAGTGAAATAGTTCTTCCTACAAAAAATGGCTTCAAGAAAATTTGCTGCTACACTTACTATTTGTAAAATATTTTTAATTCTATAAATTTTCGAAACCTTTAACATTGTAAGTTTTGGTCAATATTAACAAAATCAGCATCGTTCTTTGCTGTTACGACTAAGGGAAGACAAGATTGGAAACAGTGAAGATTTGGTGGCAGCGAGTAGACATACGACAGCATAGGGTTAAAAGTTCTGGATAAAACTTGATCCAAAAGAGAAATCAAAACATTAAAAAGAAATTTGAATAAGAAATAGAAACGAGATAAATTTTACATTAAAAATCCCCTGATTTATCATTGGATTCATTTGAGGATTTGAAACTAATGTTCAGCTAAGGCTAAGCTTTTGCCTTCCAGCTTTTATTTTAACTTATTTAACATGTAACAAATTCTGATAAACTTATTATAAAAAGTTACATTTGTTTTAACATTCGGGGGATCTTTTAGGATAGTTCTGATTAAATATTTCTATATACCCTAGGAATGTCTGACAATATCATTTTTCAGTCTAAAGAAAGTTGCCTTCTTATGCAATGTTGAATAATTCCAAACTTTAATTTCATTCCTAAAAGTAATCTTTTCGAATAATAAATTCTAAATTTGAAGCAAATCACAGCACGTTAATCTAGAGGCTTAAAATAATGTCTTAAGGAACTAAGTTGTTTTTGAATATAAGAGTTCTTTATAATTTAGTCTGAAAATTTAATTACAAAAATTAATACAATTTACTTTCTCGCGTTTTAGAATCTTGTTAAACTCTTATTGCGTGTTCGAGGTTGTTATCCAATAACCTAAACATAAGGCGAATAATTAAGTTATAAGACCGGTTTTAAGGAAAATGCAATAATTTTGAGTACTACTGCAACATTACGCTGATTCAAACTTTTGTTGGGAATAAACTGGCAAAATGAAGAGAAATAATTGAGAGAAACCTTAATGCTGTTAGCAGAAATGAAGTATCAATTTTGTTTAAATTATTGCGTGCAAAAATTTCAGAGTCCAAGGAAATTAAATAGAACAGCAAAATTATAGTTAAGGCTTGAAAAGTTTGTGGCATCCAGATTTAATTTAGAGCAATTCTGTTTGATATAAGTTTAAAGTATAGATTGTTTACAGTTTTAAGTTGTTTATTTCAGTGCTAAATATTTCCAAAGTGGAGGATAAGAGCATTGAGTATAACATTTAATTAAATCTTATAATACAGTCAAAAGTGTAACAGATTTGATTAAATTAGTAATGCACAAAACCAGATTTATTCTGCTACAAATGTGAACTACTTTACACACTCCAGGTAAGCTAATCAAAAGGCGATAGACTCCAGCAAAGTTTTCGCTCGAGCAAGGATTACTAAGGTTCTCGGAGGATTTTACTAGAGTATACTAAAGTTAAGCAGTTACACCACTCCAAAGCAAAATGCATTCAAGATAAATTTTCAGCTTTGTTATCTTAACAATTTGAAATGTGGGAAAAGATTTTAAAAGCAGTGGTATGAAGGGGTTACGACCCCCAGGCATCTAAACAAAAGAGGCCATGGCTAAGGACACTAAATATTATTTTAAATAGGCAAATACTCAGTTCAAGTATAAATAAAATATGATTTAGCAAGTTTCATATAATTAAAGTTTAAACATTCCTTGCATTTATGAAAAGTTAAGGATGTTTTGTTGAATATAAATTCTTTTCATTAGCAGTATTCAAACTTTCTGTACACGAAAAACAATTTAGTTAGGCTACTTGGGATAAGATTTTAAACAGTAGTGATTACAGTCTTCTAAAAGGAGTTTAATGGAAGAGTTTGGCTAGAGCATTCAAAGAACTGTTTCACAATCTAAAACTATACTGTGGTTGTGGGGAGAGTAGTTAACGACAATATCAACCTTCATCTATGAAAATGTACCCCAATATTGAATAGCATGTTTTATATACTAGTCAATTGATAATAATTGTAGTTACTCCAGTGGTGTAATTATTGCAGGATGATCACTTAAAGCTAAATTAAGATTTTGAGCTGCTTAACCCTGATTATGCCTAGTTAACTCTCGTACTATTGCAAATATTTATCATCCCGAGAAAACTAGAGCTTAGCAGATTGTTTTATCACGTTTTCACTCGGTCTGATGCAAAAATCAGCTACGATTGGAAGTTTTATTTGGGAGTTATGATGTTGGACTGTGGAACTACACTTTTGTGCGATGGTTGCGGAATCTGCATAGAAATAAGAGAAAAATTGCTTATTCCTTGACTGACATTCGAAAAGTATTACTTTGTGTTGTCCCTTGTTTTAAGAACTATCCTACAAGGACTAATATTTACATTTGCCTGAAATAACTCGGGATCATAAGCGGATTTTAAATTAAAGGTTTCTTGCACAAAAAACTTAAAACTTTTGCATTATGTTCCTTTTATTTATTAATAAATGATGATTTTTGCATTTTTTTCCTCAAAATAATTGATAAGGGAGGTGGTTAAACACAGCTTCGTTGGTATTCCGAAGTTTAACAACTCTTCCATGACAGAAAACCCGCAGATTTCATAGAATATTTAGAAAAAAGTCACGTTGTCATCTTGTATACTGATAATTTAGGATTCTTTATTAAAAGCTAACAAACACTGAGTTTAATTCTTTCCTCGTGATTTCAATTTTATAACTTTCCTTGGCTTTCACATCCGGTTAGGTTAGTATTTAATCTTCTGTTATTACCATGTATAAATTGAATAAAGAGGAAATTTTAGCTTGATGAGGAAAGTTCAAAAGACTGCAAAATACTGGTCAACAGCAAACACAATGACCCAGGCCAAAATTTTTAAAACCAGATTTTCAAAAAAGTGTGAGCACATTATGAACGATTAAGTGAAACGATGTAGAACATAATCTAAAATTCATTTATCAGTTCACTAAGTTAGATGGATGAATGCAAAATGAAATAGTGAAACAGCAGTAAGTGGTTGTACTACACCAAACAAGCTGCAGTAAGAATTAAATATATTGAAATTGAATGGTTTGATGCATTATAAAAAATCAAAAGATTTGAGGGCATAACTTAAGTGCTTCTGGTTTGAGAATCCAGATAGATAAACTTTAGTCTTTAGCAAATTTTACAGAGTTCAGCTGTTGCTTAAATAAAAAGCACAGTACGAAACAAGTAGACTTCAAATATTTCAAGATATAAATTTGAACTTCATGCAGTTAACAGAGGGAACATTAAGTCTTACTGGATGAGCCAAATTAAAAATTAGGGCAACTGCAGAGTATATTTCATTGCAGAACTTTTAAATTCTTGCAAGAAACTCAAGCTATAATCCAGTAAATAAAATCCGAACATTCTTTGCATCAAGATATTCTGATATCCTAAAGTCTTTACAATAATTGGTTTTCACGAATGCTTTAAGTAAAATTTAATCGATTAAGAAGGATTATTAGAATTTATACAAAGGAAATTTATCAATTCCTGACAATTATCACAAGTTTCAGGTTTAATTGAAAAAAAAGAAAAATCAGGCTGAAATAGACAAATTTATTGAAATTTAGAACTTGAACTTTAGTCTATAGAGAATTCATAACATTAATAAAAAAGAGGTTCGGAAAAAGACAGCACTGATTGAAATAAAATTTTTTAGCATAGAAGAAAAATTACGTAATAACTTTGGTTTGAGTCTTTAAAGATGCGAGTTAAAGGGCTAGATGCGAACTCTATAGTAGTGGAAGAAACAATAAATTGGTATAAAGGACAAAAATTTAAGCAATGATTTTTTTCACATACAAGATTATTAATTACTGCAAGTTCTTATAAATAGCCTAGTCTTAATTTCTACAATCAGGATTTAAATTATTCAGTTCAACTAGAAAGTTCAGTAAAAAAGTTATCTAAGTGAACATCCTGGTGCAAAATTATTGCTGGTTACGAGTAAGATAACTTTAAAAGAAAAACCCTAAAACACTATATTTAAAAAGAAATATTTAATTAGTATCGTTAAATGCAAAAAAAAATAAGGGTTTAAAAAAGCAAACAAAATAGTCTAAAAAGAGGCCCAAGATTAGGTTTAAAGTAAATTAAACATCCAATTTATTTTCACAAATAATACAAGTGCATTCGAAAGTGAAGAAATCCCTCTAAAAATTGTTAAAACAAAACAGTTTTATATAATAAAATATACTAATTTGTCCTCAAATAGTAAAAATTTTAAGATACTGTACTAAAATAATGCTCTCATTTGCACTATTAAACTTTAAAATGTAAAGCTGAATATAAATTGGTACAAACTAATTTAAAAACAAACCGGTTAAACAATATAATAAATACCTTAAAGAGCCAAAAATTATAAAAAAACACATGTCTTACCGCAAAGAAGAAGCAAAAATTAAGAATAGTCAGTCAGTCCATAACGAAACTTACTTACCTACTAACAGAGAAGGCTTCTTTGAACAATAACTGAGAAACAACTGACAGAATTTTGCGCTCTGCCGGTTTTGTATATAGTCAGATGTAAAATGTCGTTCAAGTTATGGTTGCGGTCATCCTTCGGGTAACATCCGCATGTCAAACAACACATCTTGACAAAATTTTTCGGACTTTTCTACAAGTGCATGACTCATCATGAGAAGCAATGAAATATTTCTCAATAAAAGAAATAAAAATAATCGAACACTTATTTTATTTCGTTTCTTAAAAAAAGGTGCGAATGAAATCCATGGAATAGGTTTCCTACATTTAAGTAATTATTTCGCGTTGTTTTAAAAATAGTATTTAAATGGAGCAGAAAATTTGAGCTTATTTATTATTAGAATTTGATTACTGAACTTCGGAAATAATTATTTTTCTTTGTGTTGAATGGTGTTTTATTTGTTAGAAATAACTGAAAACACACCATCATTCATTTATGTTTAAAATTTAAGTTTCATTTTGTGTTTTATTTCACTTTTTTATTTCCCCTTTTATTTTTTTAGAGCCTCTTGGACTTTTCCAATGGAATCTTCTCCAATGCCTAAACTATGAACAAATTCTAAAACAATTTTATGTGTCTAAAGCAATATAATGCAGAAAATTTCGTAAAACGCAATACTGTCCTAGAGATTAATGTTGGCCTCGGTAGCTAGGATCTAGGCTGCGCAATAAATAAGGTCGTGACTGAAGAATTAGATATTATTCGTTCACATACGCATGCAGGCTTATTAACAATTTATAAGCACTTGTGTAATTGTTGTTTATTCTTTTTGAAAGTACATACATTTGCAGGCTTGTATGCTCAACTTAGGACCTTTGTCAAATAGAAGGACAGATAGCATAATAAGAAGGACAGGGTGATAGCGAGATTCCTAGCACTTGTCGAATTGAAAAGTAGATAGAACAGATTAGAGAAGGGCAGAGATATACATGACTGAACGCTTACGTCGTTCCAAGAAACGCGCTTCAGAGTAGAGGTAACTGGTTCGAATCTCGCTATAACTGTATATGTAATTCTGTAATGTTCTTCTCCAACCTGAGCTATCCTGAACTCAATAAGTCCCGCAGTGAACTGATCGTTATGACACGGTTCCCAGCAGATCACCGAAGTCAAGCATCACTGGATGCGGTCAAAGTGCGGGTGGGTGACCACTTGGATCAGTCTGCGTAGGAACCGAGGGTGTGCGGTATTGGTCCTCGTTAAACTGTTCTACCGTAAAGTGCTGGAGTTCGAGTGCAGGTCGTCGAGCTACCGAAGTGGGGGCGCCATTCTCTCTGCAGAGGATCAAAATTGTGAAGGCATGTCTTCGAATCATCCTCAGGGATGTTTCCCAGACCGTCGCCAATGACCCACTATGCAGCGACATAAAGGAACTACTACAACAACAACAACTCAATAAAGGCTTATAAACCTTATTTTATAATGATCACACAACCTGCTTAAGATCCCACCAGTGATGATCGTTTGGTTCCAGTAAAACACCGAAGTCAAGCATCCTACTACTGTCAGTAAGCGGGTGGGTGATCACTTTGATCAGCCTGAGCAGGGACCAAGGGTGTGCGGTATCGGTCCTCGTTAAACCATTCTACCACAAAGAGCTCAACATCGCGTGCAAGCCGTCGCGCTACCAAAGTAGGGGAGTCATCCCCTTTGCAGAGGGTCAAAATCATGAAGGCATGTTTTCACCCTCAGGGATTTTTCCCAAAGCGTCGCCAATAGTCCGTTGTGAAGCTCTAGTGCGACTTAAATAAAGTACCTACTTATAGTTTGTCTAAAGTAAGAACTCCCCTATCCATTCAGCAGCGACTATGGTATCGAGATATAACTATTTCAAGTAGGGGTCATTGTTTAGGACAGGTTTCGGGTCGGGTAGGCGAAAGAATTTTGTTTTCTTCGGCCAACTGTGTTAACCCTAGAGTGAAAAGGAGCTACCTTCCCTGAAATGCTTGTTTCCATGGCAGCCTCAGACTTCGTGGTGGGGGGAGTTCTTACAGTAGACAAACTGTACCTACCAGCTTATTTAAGTGTGACAATAAAAATAAATAAAAGGAACATAAAAAAGATACATTCAGGGTTCCGAGGGAACCTTCTACCTCCTTGCTTCAGAATGTTTAACTAAGTGGTTGGTTGAAAAGTGAAATTCTTTAATAAGAGACTAACAATCCAAAATGAGATACGAAAGGTTGTTAGTACGTGATTTCAGAACTCTGCAAAAAATCTGAAGATGCTAATATCCTAAACGCACTTAATTGTAGAAATATCGAAGCATTTCATTAAAAAAAAGTTTCAGCGTATTTGTACAAGAAATTATGTATAAGAAATTACCGTAAGTGTAGAAAAGCACAAAGGGGCTTAAGTATCCTGGGACCACTAATACGCGATCATCCCTGTCACATTTAGAGAAAAAAACTCATACGAAAAACTTTTAAATTGGCTTTTCAAATATATTATTTAATTTTAAATAATATATTTGAAATTTAAATAATATATTCGAAATTCAAATAATGTATTTATAAATAAGTAATAAAAATAAATGTGTTAATAAATTCATAAATAAATAAACTAATGCTATATATTATCTTTCAAGTGGTTATGTTTCTATCTCAACTGAAATATTAATATGTTTTCGAATTAGAATAAAATTATGTCTTAATTAGAATAAGAGTATGTCGAAATTAGAATAAGATTAAGTCCTATCTTTCATTCTAATTGAAATAGAAAAAGCTCAATATTATCTCAATTAGAATAAGAGGCATGACTTGCTTTCCTTTTCTTTCCCTGTTTCAATTTAAATATTCACTTTTAAAATTTCACTTTTTTTGTTGAAACTTTGAGTGATTCTTTTTTGCATGGTCAGTTTTCATGTTTTTTTTCAACTTTAAAATATCTAATAATCATTTTAAATTATCTGTAATTCGTGATACATATATTTTAAAGGTTTATTCCTTTTTGAAATTTGTAATACATATCGCTCATGGGCTGCAATAGCGGCGCAGCTCAAAAAATCAAGTTTTGAGGTAAGTGGGTTTAAAGTTTTCATTGGTAAGGAAAATGCATAAGAAATGCTTTAGTTTGATTAAACGAAGATTACCTTCAAGTTGAATTATGAGTTGTGCTGCTGAAAGAATGTGTATTTTCATATTTACACCTGTTCTTAGTCCAAAACTCGTGTTTTTTAAGTTGTGCCACTTTTGCAGCCCGTGAGAGATATATTTTAGTTCTTTACCTTTAGTTTGTCTTTTAGTAGTTCATATAACTGTTTTATAATTTATTTTATAACATTTTTTAAAGAAAAATTATGAAAAAAATATAAAATTTTAATTTTAAAAACTTTTAAAGAATATTTTAAAGCACAAAAACAAAAATTGCTGAAGAAAAAAAAGAAAAAATACGGATATTTTCATTCAAAATATGCTCAAAAGTTTCAGCACTTAAGCAAAATACTTTTATTTATATTAAAATATCAAAAATTAAAAACTACATCTTTTAAAAATTTTTAAATCTGTATTTTAAAAAATGATTCATAGAAGCCTTTTCTTTTTACAGATTTTCTGTATATCATAACAATATAAAAAATTTAAAACAATGCGAACGTTTTAAAAAAAAAGATTAAAAATGTGCATTTATGAATATTTAATAAACTAAGACACAGCATCTATTGAATTAATGTATTACTGTAACGTATACTATATCCATGCTGCCAGTATAGCCTGGTTGACAGGGAGCTGGACTCTCGTTCGTGAGAACGGGAGATCGTGTCCAGCCGGCCGAAATGGTGACACGCTAGATCTGTCGGGTCACAAAGTCCTCTATGTTCCTATCGCAAATTATACCTCTGGGGGTATTGAATTGGAGATCCATAGTTCTCTGGTCCATGTCAAAATGACGATCTGTGGATGAATAAATGAATGTGTTCGCCCTATAAACAGAAGTCACGCATTGGCCATGCGTGGAGGAAAATAAGAACAATCTCACTTTAATAGCTTACGACAATAACAACAACACTATATCCATGCAGATGCTGTACTTTATTGTTATATTCTATCCAGGTGACTGTTAAATAAGTTAAAACGAGTAAGAGGTTTTCGAAAATTTTAAATGCTCTTTTTTCAAACACAGTGTTTTTTATGCTTACCAGTTCGATTATTTCACTTTATTCCCAATTTGATGAGCGTGCATATTATCAATGTATTTTCATTACACGCTTGATTTTTTAAACAATGCTTCAATAGGTTTTGATCGATCAAATAATAAACATAAGTTATTAAGTTTTTTCAGGTTATTTAAAATGAAAATTTTACCTTTGACGAAAAATCGCTGAATTAATAGCACTGAGGAACAAATTTTTTGTTGCATTTTGTCGGGTGTGGGGATATTAAATCTATAATTGGTTTTTCTCCTAATGCTACATTTTTTGTAGTAGGAAATGTCCTCGTACGCGGTTGCTTATCTAGTATGACTTGTTCAGAAGCACAGGAGAAAAGAGTTCATAATAAGAAAGCGCCTCTAGCTGCGTATGACGACACTTCTGGGCATGAGTTTCTATGCAATTTTAATTCTGATGCCGTGCTCGAACTCCCCTAAAAGATTGTCGCAGCATTCATGCGAACCCTATTCAATATATAATGCTTTTATACTTTTTATTTTATAACCGTCGTTGAACAGCTGACCGAGTTTTCAATTTACGACTACTAACAATCAACTCCGTATCCTTGTAATTTTGAATCTAATCCAGAAGAACTCCTGTATCAAGCATGGAAAGAAATTTGCCTTCGTGGTGGACTTTTTAATGGAACTAGCCCGCATTTGCGTTATATGGAGAGGTAAGCCCCCCAAGAAACCTCCCACGGTTAGCCTGACGGACTCTAACCCATGATCCGTCTACCACTTAGGATATCAGCACTGTGGTCGTTATAAGCATACGAAATTCATATCCACCAGCCATCTCCGAACCCGGTTCACCTCATTGGAAGTCGAAGCGCCCCCTCACCTATCACGCACATTTATACTTGTATATTTCGACAAAAAATGGACTAAAAATGACATTTGTATGCATATCTAAAACATTGTTCTTAGAAGCTTAAAATGAGGAAATTTGACTTCCAAAATGATTTGAAACGGGGAAGTCATTTTTCAATACAGAAGTGTAATAATTAAGTGCATAAACTAATTTAAATGTAGATTAAAACATATAATAAAGATATGTCTTTATTTGTAGAAATATTATGATTGTAAATTAAAGCTTTTTATTGAAGTTAATTCCTTTTAACCCTTTGACGCAGATTTTTTATTAATTGCATTTTTCATTAATTCAAGTTAAAATGTATATTTAGTACTTTAATAATTTATGATTATGAAATACAGCCTGAGACATCGTTGTTTTAGTTTGCGTTAAAGGTAAAATCTTCCAAACAATAATTTTTCAAATTTGCACTTATTTAGATATAAGAGAAACAGTTATTCATCATTGAAATTTCTTTAATTTACAAAATCAATTATTGATACATTTTTGAATACGAATGAAAAAATATTTTTTTTCGAACTACTTTATTTGCGTTTTATATTTTAGTACAAATAAAATTCCGATAATCTAACCGACCAAAAAAATATTATATCAAATGTAATTAATTGAAATTTTTAAAATTTTTTTTAATTGCATTTATGAGTTTTCTTTTTTCTAAGCTACATATTTCCAAATAAAATTCGCATTTTCTGCCTTTATTTAAGGATCAGAAGATTTAATACGTTTTTAGAATTCACAAACATATTTTTCATGTTCCCTAATCTCTAAAAATGAACGTTTATGCGTTACTATTTCAACTTAAATTGTGCATCAAGAAAATGAAAGCCTATTATGATAAACTGCCTTATTCAAAATTACTACGTGTAGAATTGTATTGTTTTGATTTTCAGAGAAAAACAATCATGCGTGATTTACTCGATTTTGAGCTAACAATAAACATTTACTTTTTAAAATTAAATAAAAGAAAGTGTAAGTAATTGAAAAATTGCCGTCACGGATGAGGAAAAACGATCCTTAATTTGTTTACAAAGTAATTTTTTCAACTTCTTTTAAAAAGGCTAATTTTAAACATTTGCTTGTTTTCTTTCTAATGGCCTTGTCGATAAAAGTTAGATCTACTACCTAAAAATGGACGGATTTTAACAAAATTAAGGAGAAACTAAGCTGACCAACGACCCAGGAAAACTAAAAAAATGAAGGTAAACTTTCTTAAATAAGCATTCGAAACTTCAGTGTTTTATTTTTTCAATAATCTAAAAATATATTTCTGTTGGAGAAACTCTGTCAGGGATTTCTGTTCGCAGAATATTAAATTGGAAAGTTAAAGGAGTGAGTTTTTAAATATCTTTTTAGAAACTTTACTACCAGTTTTTTTAGGTTTCCCGGAACTCTACTCTGCTTTAGAGACATAAGACCTCTAATGTAATAAATATAGATTTTTTTTTTCTTTTTGTGATTTTAACTGATATGAAATGTGTCTATAAATTTTCGAAACTGTTTCATTTAACCTAATTTTCTGAGTACCAGCTTCTTATACATAAGGCATTATATGGTACAATTTTATTTACTTAAAAAATAATGTTTTATGACTTTTTTTTCTGCATGAATTTACAAATCAATTGCACGTGTAAAAATATGGTTATTTTTAGTTTCGTAAATTTATAAAGACAATAAAAAGTTAAAAAAAAGATTTTGATTAAAGTATAAGCCTTTAAGACTGATAGGAAACCGATGTCATTTTCATATATTTATTTTTTCTGACTCTCTAATTACAAGCAAAAAAATATTTTTATTTTTTTTTAATTATAAAAAATAATCTAATAATTAGTAAAAAATTTGCTCGACAGTCGAAATTATATTTGTACTAATCTAATTTATTATATTTTTAAATTATATTTATACATGCGTGTATTATATGTTACATATAATTTACTTATTATATGATACATATAATTATATGTATGCATATAATTTACTATACATAATAAATTATGAAATCTGATAAAAGTAGTCTTAATTTTTTTTCCATTAATATTAAAAAATTTATCAATAATTGATTTTGAAAATTAAATAAATTTGAATGACGAATAACTGTTTCTCTTAGACCTAAATAACTGAAAATAAGAGTAAATTTATAAAATTATTGTTTGGAAGCCAGCCGTATTTCGAAGATTTTACCATTAACACAGGTATTTCTTGCGGAATTTCATACAGCCATAAATTATTAAAATTCTGAAAATAATATTTTTAATTTATTTTGAACTGAAGTAAAACCAAAATAAGGAAAAAAGGAAGAAAATTATGTTTAATAAAAATTCTACGTCTGAAGGTTAACCTATTGAGTAGTTTTACGATAAATAAATATCGATTATTTGAGGCAGGTGGATTTTGTCACACAATCTTTCGAGAGGATACTTTTATAAAATGTGAAAAAATACACTATTGAAGTATTCTAGAATATGTAAAAAAAAATAAAAATTTATAATTTTTTTATCAAAAATTTAAAATGGCGGAAAAATAATAATTACATTTAATTGATTTAATTTCTTAAAATTTTTTATCGCAATTATGAGATTTCTTTTTCTGAGCTACGTATTTATAATTCAAAATCGTGTTTATTCGTTATCGTGTCGTTAAGAACGAATCCTAAAAGGATTTTAAAAGAACTTATATTGATAAATTAAGCGTATCAAGGTATATAACAATGAAAAAATGCTATAACTACCCTCGTATATCTTCAAACGCATTACACTAAGGAAAAAAATAATGAACTAACAGGACAATGTGTCTTTGAACGAAAGACTGTTTTTTATGTAACTACGGTGCAGTCTTCATGGCTTGTTGGGGAAAACTTGAATATGTTAAATAGTTAATGCAGACGATATTTTAATTTACGAAATCAGACATGTTATTTAACTGTTAACTGATTTTAACTGTTTAAAGAAATTTTGTAAAAAAAAAAAAAAATTCACCTGTTACATCTTTAACTTTTAAATCAGATATTTCTTTATTTTAAATTTTAAGTCCTCAACTACAAAACAACTCACACTGAAAAAAGGACAAAACATTTATTTTTGCAATATTAAACAGGATATAACGGATATAAAGTCAACAGGAAATAAAGTCAGGAACCTGAATTGAAAAAAAATAATAAAATATTTGATGAACAGAAAAATTGATCGGCAGATTCATTTCATCAAAAAAAAAAACTTATGAAATAAAATATTTCTAAATTTAACTTAAAACATCATTAGCAATCACATAAAAATAAAAAAAATGATAGATGAACTTTTCAAGACATCTGTCAATTCATCTGTTTTTTGAAAATGAATGTAACTACGTTTTTTACTTTATTTCTTCTTTCGACCGGATTTGCTAAAAATAACTAAGAAGAATTCTTATGGTAACTAATTCCGCGTGACGTCACACTGGTGTTTATTTAGTTAAAATGATTCGAATTAAAGCTATTACAAAAAGTGAATTAGATTGCGCTCGTAGGGCTGAAGAATTAGAATTATAGGTTATTTAGAAATTTCTTTTTATATCGAAGAGAGGGGACATTTTTGAATATCTTGAATTCTATCTTGAAATTAATTGTAATATTGTTTAGATATAGGTATGTGCGCGCAATTGTTCACCTAAAGCTATAAGTTCAGCCAGTTTCTTGAGTAAAAGCAAAATAAGCATTGTTTTAAACTTTTGAATCTAAAATCATGAAATATAGGTATATAGCATGCAATCGTTCCTCGAAGGCAAGAAGTTTAGCCATTTTCTTCAATGCAGCAGCATAAGCAAGATAATCATTGTTTTTTACTTTTGAATCAAAAATCAGGAAAATCAGATGCTAATCTCACAACTAAAACTAATTTACTTTTATTTTTCGTAATGTTTGACTAAAAGCTGCAGTTTTTAATTATTGTACTCATTTTAAAGAAATACATGCAAAAGTTTTGTTCCAAATAGAAATAAACTATATTATGTGGTAACTTAGAAAAAAAACCTAGACAGTTTGGAGATCCAGAAAAAAAATTAAATGCACCAGAATGTTACTAAGTGTAAATAATTTTGCAAGTTTTAAATGAAATCATATTAAGATAATTAAATTAAAAAATGTTATTACTTTAAATAATTTTTGAAGAACTTTATTTATTAGGTTGTTTTTAGAAATTAAAGCTTTATATTTCGGACTTCAAAATAAACAGATATAATTAAAACAAAATGTAATAGAGTAATTAACGTAAACTTCATTTTAAGCGTATTTTTCGAGCCATTTTGAAAAATATTTTTTTTATTTCTTATTGCGGGCAAAGTAATGACACTATGGTTAAACTTATGTGCAAAAAAACGAGAACAGAAGACACACTAAGAATATAAGACGATATGAGAAAAGCTGTATGGAAATTGTAATAGAGCGCAAAATATCATATAAGACGTGCATCACGCATATGCAGAAGAGCATAAGTCATGCATATGGAATTAAATTTACATCATTGTTATACCAGGTAAAAAAAGGCTCAAGTAAAGAAATTCGGATAACAACAGTAAAAATAATTCTTTTTCGATGCATAATTTGTTCTAAATCTTTATCATAGAACGAGCGTTCAAAGACTTTAAAGGTTGCCTTGTTTACAATCGAAACTATCTTCAAAGAAAAATATATTCATTTTTCAAAGATGATCCGTTCTTTTAAACCATGACAACTATTAACCATGACTACAATAAACCATGGGGTACTATTAGACAATAGTTTTTTTTAAAAAAATTCTTAATTTATTTTTCACAACATCTTCTATGTTAAAGAAATTAGTTTTATCAGTTAAAGTTACATTTTCAGAAAATGCAGTCGGTAATACCAACCTCATACGCTGGAGGAGGCAGCTTTAAAATCTCATAAAAAAAACACGAATTTTTATTGCATATATAGATTCTTCAGAAAAAAGTGCGCCAATTTGGTTTACAGGTTTTTGCATTGTGACTCTCAGAGGGTCCTCTAATAGAAATTGAAGATGGGTTACAAAATATTAAAAATATAGTTTTATGTGGAAGATTCAGATTGAAAAATAAAAATAGATGTTTGATACTTCGAAAAAACCGATCATACCAGCGTCAGAAGGGTGAGGTAAGATCTGTGTTTGTAAGATCTGGGAATCGAAAGTCATGTGGTTAGTCGCTGAGCAGTACCATGGGCACAGGGATCTGGAGAAAATTCCCTTCCCTTTCAGATCTATGTCTAAATTGAGGAAGTGGTCTCACGAATGAGTGAAGCTACCATCATGGAGGTTCTGAGCTGAGAAATACTTTCACCCTTGCGGTGCTCTCTTGTCAAACGGAAGGTGTACCTTCCAGACTTAATTCAGAAAAGGGTGGTGGCTGGCGAGCTTGGCTTGTCCAAGTGTCATTAGAAAAATCAATCTAATTTTTCATGGCGGTATGAGTATAAATATACAATAGGATTTATTAAAGTGAATTTACATATATTTAAAAAGTTTAACCGTTAATTAGAAATTTTTATTAAAGATTTTAATCGTTTAAATTGAAATTATAAGATTAAAGAAGCAGGTCAATCCCCTCCATTGTTTCTGGTGAAAATGAGCGAAAACCTTTGCTGTAAGATTTACTTCTTATTGCTGTTGAAGGGAAGTTTCTTCTGACAAATCCCAAACTCGTAATTAATGGGCACCTGAGTAAGAATAATTTCATACAATGCAAAACAAATAATAATTGTAATACACAAGCATGATTGTGAGTAACGCTCGTTGGAAGGTATGAAATTGTCACAGGACAATTCATGACAATTGCCTGTATATCTATAAGAGGGGATTGACCCATTTTTGTTTTGTTTATTCTGCAACCGGTGTCTCATACCTTCCAAACCATGCGTGTCTATTACAATTGTTTTGTACATCAAATTTCACGAAAATCGGTCCATTAGTTCTAGAGATAATCGACCGCAAATTCTCTTAATTTCTTACTCCATTCTTTTCTGAAAATTCGATAACAATAAGCAGCTGATTCAACTAACCAATGATGACCTCCTATATCCCGCTAATGAAGAAAACATTTTCGGGAGTATTTATCGAAATTTTTTGTGGAAAATTGAAACACTGCAATACAAGAAACGTTCCCTCTTTTTCCATAATCCCTTTTTAAAGAGGGAAGATCATCCTGGTACTAAAAGAAAGGATAGAGGGCGAAGATCGAGCGAATTAATCATTAAGTAATGCGTGAAATAAATGAATAAATTATTATGAGAATGAATTAAATGACGCGAATGCGTAAACGGGATTCTTTTATCTCAGCACACGCAGCTCTGGAGAACTGAGTCAACCGAAATGCTTTTTCAGAACAGTGCCCATTCCGTGAAAAAAATCATTGGACCATTTTTATTCCAAATTGTATCCCTTCTTTCAATAAAATAATTAAATTAATAAGGAAAAACGATTTTTAGGTAAAGTTTATGGAATTGCATAGAAAACATTTCTTGGGACGGTAAAACAACTCAACTTCTGAAAAACAATTGAAAATAAATAAATAAATAAAAATAAATAAAAGATTAGTCGAAAAACGAACTATTCCATTGAATTGTAAGCCTATATAAACTATCCTCAAAGTTTTGTATCTTAAAATGATGACTTTACTAATTTGAGTCGCGTTAGTTGATGTCCGAAACATACTTAAAGATCATTATATTTTATTTACAGCAGCAAGTGCCGACAATCAGCATTAATTGATGGCATCTTGACCATGATCCAAGCAAAGTTTCAAAAAAGTGCTACTCTTTATTTGCATGCGTAAATATCCACCCATTGAAATAAAAAAAAGGACATTAGAGTACAGAATATCGCCCAGTGGTCCTTAACTTTAAAAAAACATCAATGTCGGAAATATTGGAAAATGGTCCTTAACTTTAAAAAAACAACAGTGAAGGGAATATCTTGCAAACATCCTAAAATTCAAGAAAACATCAATGTATGGAATATTACAAAATAATCCTTAGTTTTTATCAGATTTACCAAAGGACGTGGTTATTATTTAAAATAACCTTATCAACCGGACATACAGTGATATGTGAGCCATTGCCCGGTATTCCTTACACTTTTTAAGATGGATGAGCATAAAGTGCCTTCCTGAAAGGTCAGGAGCTCGTTGATATTTTCTGGTGTAAATGAAATATAATGATGATATTTCAGATATCCACCAAAGCATCTGTGTAATTGTTGTTGAGAGTGCCTATTTCTGCTTACTACCTTAATACTAGTTATATTAAACTAGTATTATGTATGATTTATGAAATTATTGCTAACAACCAACTAAAAGCCGATTTAGTTCAGCAATTACAAACACAAACTAGGTGGCGATATCATAAGAATTTACGAGGAGGCACTTCATTACAACCAGAAATATCATCGTCACTAGGTCCACACCACCGTTGTGAACTAGCTGTCCACGCGCATTTGAAACGGTACTTTTATTTCATCTAAATTATCTCAATTTTATGTTAATTTTCCTTTTGATAGTAATAAGTATCAGTATTTTTTTATAAAGGGACAGAAATTCTGTTTTATCGTATTTAAATAATTTTGGCGATCTTTACAAGTTAATCGCCAAATCATTAAATTATGTAAAACAGCTATTTCTGGCACTTATTTGAATGATAATTTATTTGCCTTGATCTATATTTTTGTGATATATGATAATAACTTCTGTTTAAGAAATAATTAACCTTTTAAATCGAATAAAAGGAATTGAATTGCACTTTTGAATTGAATTCAATTGCAACTGAACGTCTGATTTGTTTTTATTAATAGCAATAATATGACTGTTAAATGTTTGAATGGTTACAACATGAACTGTTACAATTCATTTCTTTTTGCAGGTTGATTTTATTTTTTTAATTTAATAATCATCGTTCAACAGCAGACCCAATTTTGAGTTTACAACCTCTGATGTTCAACTCCTTAGCCTTGTAATTTTGAACCCAATCTAGAAGACAAGGAAACTTCTGGATCAAGTATTGGGTGAAATTTTACCTTCGTGGAGGACTTTTGATGTAACTAACCACAATTTGCGTTACATGGAGAGGAAGACCACGAGAACCTCCCACGGTTAGCCTGACTGAAAAGGGACTCTAACCCATGATCCGTCTACCACTGAGGATATTTCACTTCAGCACTGCAGTTGGTGCAAGCCGGATGAGGATTCGTATCGACCAGCCATCTCTGGGATTCGAACCCGATTCACCTCATTGGAAGGCGAACGCCTCAGGATTTCCCTCAGGATTTCTCCGGTTTTCGTCTTTTCATTGAATAATCTCTATTAAAAATCTATAACATTGTGAATTACAAGTGCAAATTAGCAACACTTCAACTATTAAACTTTCACAAAAAGAGATCAAAATTTGAAAAAAATTTAAAAATATTTAAAAATTAAAATTTAAAATTGTAAAAATTTGATCAAGATTTGAAGAAATATTTGAAAAAAAAAACAACTCTGAAAAAAGCATGCTAAAACATTTTTATCACAAGTATAAATTAATGATTAACATATACGGAAACTAATAAGTTGATTATATTCTTAGTAGAAATTATGAAAATAATTAATTATATCATCTTTATGATGTTTACACTCTATTGTTCATGGAACATTCCTATCCAAGTCATAAAAGACGTACTATTGCATTGTCTCTTTTCAGGTTCCTTTTAAATTTTACAATATAACGTTTAGTTTTGAGTATCATTAATTACTCACCTCATCTTCAGAATCGGGCCACATTTTCGTACAGAAATAAACACTAAACAAACGTTAATACACAATTCTTAAAATTTTCACCCACAAACAATAATGCAGATAACAACCCACAAACAATATAGCGCTATAGATTTTATAATTTCACTCAGTGTTTTCGTGTTTCAATAACGAACTTCATCCCACCAATAATTTTACAAGACATAAATGTTTGATCAGGTGAAAGATTAAAGGATTTAAGACACATGCTTGCGGCTGTTGTCAGAAGATCTGATAACTCAATGTATAGATTGCATGCATTAGCTTGGAAAATATGTCTAGTATTCTTCAGATTCAAATCACGACATTTAAGCATAGAAGGAAGTTACGTAAAAAAGTACGCAAAATTAAAAAAAAGGATCACCCTGAAAAACTTTTTTTAAACAGGGCGGTTAGTTAATGCAAACGACCTATTAGTTAATGCAGACCACCGATTAGTTTGTGCAGACGATATTTTAAGTTACGAAATCAGAAGGAAAAAAAATTCTGAATAAACGTAAATTTTTTTCGACGGTTTCGGATTTCTAACTCCCAAAATATAGGGGGTAGCCGCAGTTTGGTAAATATGTTCCCATTAGTTTGATCAGGAGACCCCTTAATGTTGATTTTACTTTTTACACATATCTCAAGAACTTTTTAAGTGAATTGAAAAATGATTCCCACAATTTAAAAATTTGTTCATTCAATGATAATTTCACGCAAAAAATTACTTTTAGTATTTATTTATTGTTATTTTTTACTATTTTATTTAATAATAGTTTTTTTGAATTGTAAGGTATAGAATTATTTTAAAGAATGTAATTTTATATGGCAACAAAATCAATAGTATAGTTCTTGAGAAATCGTATTTTTAGAGGGGTCGGTAATCCGTCTAAAATAAGGTATATATTCAGAGAAAGCACGCTTTAGTATTTGATTTCGTAACTCAAATTATCATCTGATCTAATTAATTAGCATATTTCCGGTCAAGAACCATTAAAATTGAGTCCTAGAATATGAAGATTAGATCAAAAGTTATTCAGGGAGGTCCATTTATTAGCACTACTTATTATTTAGTATAATGATAGCTCAAAACAGCTCCTAAAATCTGTCTTCAATTGTAAATAAACATAGTAATTTGTAAAGGTGATTTATAAATAAACATTTGTAAAAAAAGGGCTGATTATTCTAAAGACATTCTTTTCTCATTTAATAAATTTGGAATGGTGCAGTAAACTTTTATCTAATTAGATTTTCTTTTCGGATGTTTGATAGTTATAGACTAATTAAGTTTAAACTTCACATTAGATGATGATTGTCATGATGTGTCTTTTTTGAGCGTTTTGCTCATAAATGAGCTCTTTTAATTTTGAGCATGTCACTAACTTCATAATGAGTACATGGAATATTTGTTTCGGGGGACTCATTTTTGATCAATTTTGAGTTTTTTTTACAGTGAAACTGCGTGTACAGCGGTTTTATTTTGGATGTAGCTTAAAATGCGTGTTTGACGCATTAAACATTTTTTTCAAACTTTTTTTGTTTCATCATTTCGCATTAATTTAGGTCAAAATAAGTGAAAAAATATTATATTTATGGTTATGTCCATATTATTAGACGCACTCAATGTAAAATGCTTATTTATGTTCGTGTATCAATCATTGTAATGCAATCTATTAATGCAAATGGGAAGCCATTACAGGTGTGTTTAAATAT
Source organism: Parasteatoda tepidariorum (assembly GCF_043381705.1). Classification (NCBI taxonomy): domain Eukaryota; kingdom Metazoa; phylum Arthropoda; class Arachnida; order Araneae; family Theridiidae; genus Parasteatoda; species Parasteatoda tepidariorum. Next base: position 7,481,773 of record NC_092215.1, on the reverse strand, counting down.
AAAAGCATATAAACTCGTGCAAAACATGTCATTACTACAGTGCGTCCAATAATTTGGTCTAATTATTATAATATAATACCTGATATAATAAATATTCTATGTTTATCTAATAAATCGTGTCCTGTCGTCGAATTTATATTATATAGACAGTGGGGAGCCATCCCCACTGCAGAGAGGATGCTTTGGTAGCCCGTGCACGATGTCCTTACGGTAGAACGAGGACCGCGCACCCTCGGTCCCTACGCAGACTGATCAAAGAGGTCACTGACAGCAGCCGGTGATGTTTGACTTCGGTGCTCTACCGAGAACCGGATTTTTACGATCAGTTCACAGCGGATACAGAAGGGAATATGCATGTATTTTTAGGGTGGAAATCTCCATACTTTAGAATGTTTAGAGGAGGAACAATTCCTCACTGCTATACATGTTTGGTTACGCATATCATGTGCTCAATACAAAGAACGGTTTGTAAATCTATTTAACAGATAGCATAAATTATAGAAGGAAAGCACAGAGATTCGTAACCATCCTTAGCCTGCACATTTCTGAGCGTTTGGTAGAATAATAATATCTCTCGGCCATAGAGGACCAAATTTTCTATACATATAATATTGCTTTATTGAAATTGCATAAATTTGCAGGCTTGTGTGCTCAATTTAGGCTTATAAACCTTTGTCAAGTAGAAAGACAGATAGATTGTTGTTGTTGTTGCTCATTTATGAAATACAGATAGAACAATTCAGAGAAGGACATCACGAAGAATACTACCAGGGCTACAGTGGGATTCGAACCTGCTACCTCCACGCCTTGCACAGCGTTTGGCGAGCGATACCGCTCAGCCAGGGAGGCCCCCATAAAATCTTAAATTGTTCCATAAAATAATCGTTATCGGCATCTTTTTAAAGTATAATAATACCGAAGTTAACATGGATAACGAGATTGTATTGTTTGTCTTCCAACTATGGGTGTTACACTCAAAATTTGATTAGAAATTTTAGATAGTGCCATCAAGCGTTTTATTTAATATTTACACTGCTGACCACCCAAATTGCAACACCAATAAAGGCAAGAGATATCACAACAAAATTTATTTTGTAGATAACATGTTGACCAAGTATCAAATGACTGAATTGACTTCTGTGAAGTGTGGTTCCTGCCAAAATCAGTAGCCAGAGTAGCCACCATTGTTGGAGATCACCGCTGCCACACGCCTTGGCATTGACTCAAAGAGACTTTGGATGTGTTCTTGTGGTACAGCAAACCAAGCAGCTTCCACACGCTGCCCCAAAGTTGATCTGGTGTGGCAGCTGGGGATGTAATCTGGGTCAATCGTTGAGCAATCATGGACCACATGTTTTCGATCGGCGAAAGATCTGGAGAGCGAGCTGGCAGGGGAAGCAATTCAATCTGGCGATTGACGAAGAACCCTTGAACGATGCGTGTCACGTGTGGTCACGCATTATCCTGTTGAAATATGGCTGTGGGCAAGCTCTGAAGGCTTGCCCACAGCCATATTTCAACAGGATAATGCGTGAAGAAGGACAACTCGGAGATGTAGCGCTGGCTGTTTAAGATACCGCAATGCGTACTAGATGAGTGCGAGAGTGATATCCAATACCGTCCCATACCATAATACCCGGTGCAGGAACAGTATGGTGGTGCATAACACAGCTGTTCAGCATCCTCTCTCCACCGTGTCTCCAGACTCGAATGCAACCATCGTGGTGTTGTAGACAGAAGCGCGACTCGTCAGTAAAGACAATTTCCTTCCATTCTGTAGTCCACATCCTTCTTTCATCGCGACATTGGCGGCGGAGACGTCTACGGTTCTGCGTCAGGGGCAGACGAAGCGATAGACGTCTTGCGGACAGACCACTCTGCTGCAAACGGCGCCTAATCGTACGCGCAGACACTGGATGATGCGTTACAGAATGAATGTGCTGTGCTATGGTTTGTGATGTGACTGAACAATCAGTCACTGCCATGAGCACAATTCACCTGTCATCACTTGAAGTGGTGCACTGAGGTGGATGCAATCAAACACGTTGGTCCGTCGTACCCTCCTGCATCCAACGATCCGCATTACAGTTGTTTGGTTTCATTCAACACGACTACTGATTTCCCTGAAAGATAATCCACAATCTCGGTAGGCCACTATCCTTCCTCTGTCGAACTCGGATACTTGATCAAAAGATGATCGCTGCTTTCTACGAGGCATAATTGATCGTTTTATGAAAAAATCACAAGAAAAACACAATTGCCGAACTTGAAATCGTCGAAATCTCCGAGCCTTAAATAGCGCTTTGAAGTGGCGCCACAGGCGCGCGTAATGTGCGTCTGCGCTGAAATTCTAATCATTTGCATATCTCACCTCCGCTAATGCATGCTGTAAATTTCATGTTATATGCATGCTTCCTTCAGGATGTTGCATTTACGGTGGCCAGCAGTGTAGTTCCGCAAATATTCCAAAAACAACTAATTGGAGATATACAAAACAACTTAATTGCGCGGCAACATCGAATGATACTGACATTATAAACCTATCGCAAGACAATGAATCTGATAGAATGTCTACAGTTAGTGATATTTATGACTCATCTGATGGACTTTCATTCTCTGATCATGAATCAGTTCTAAGTGATTCGGAAGAGACCTCACTCAACAATGTCAGCCAAGTTGATTTGAGTTTAAACGCAATTGTAAATACAGTACACTCTCGATTATCCGTGCGCGGATTATCCGGTTTGCGGATTATCCGTGCTCATTCCGGTGTCACAAAAAATATAAAGAGAAACATTTTCAAAATTCATGAAGTTATAACACTACAAAATTTCTGTAAGCAATATTCGTTATTGGATTACAGTATATGGAATATCAGCAGCATGGTCAAGGGTAAAATCGTCTATGTTTTCACGATCTTGGAGAGAGATCATACCGCTTGATGAACAATCTTCTTCAGATGTTCAAGAAAAATATGATAACAGTATTTTCGAACAAGCAAAAGGAATCTAAGGTTTCGAAATTCTTTATGAAGAAAATTTAGAAGATTGGTTTCCAGTATTTGACAGATAAAGACATCGTTATGTTGCTAAATCAAATAGTGATGATAGTAACTGATGCAGAAGATGTAGTAAATGAGGGAAATACAATTTCTCATACTGCAGCTCTGTGGTAACTTTATTAGATTATATGGGAGGATTTGATTACGGTGAAATTACTGCTGTTCGTAAAATATGTGTATCGATAAATGACGAAGACGCTTTACACATTTTTTTAAAAGGAAAATTCCTAGTTTGATGTTTTACAGCATGCAAATGTGAGTAATTTTTATATTTTTTGTACTAATATTGATTTTGTCTTTAATAAAAGGAGTTTTCAGATTATCCGTGTTTTTCGATTGTCCGTGCGACCTGTCCCGGTGATTAGCCCGGATAATCGGGAGTGCACTGTAGTAATTACAAATCTTCCAAATTTGAAGCCTTGTTAATGGGTCTCCACTATGCAATTAGGCATGATTTAACCAATAATGCAATTGTGGACCTCATCGAACTTATCAACCAAATTAATGGATCTGAGATTTTACCTCCTAGCATGTTGCTCCTAAGAAAACTCTTTTCTCTAAATTTGCAATATAAATTTCATTTTTATCGCAAAAATTGCTTAACTTATATTGGAGAAGTTGGGCGACGCTGCTCCACCGCCGTGGCTTCGCCACAGGTATCCACTGGGTAACGAAAAGAGAGCAGTTCTGGCACTTTCTGTGGCCAATGGACAATAGTTCCAAGTGCCCGCCATTAAAAAAATTTTTTTAGAGAAGTACCTATTAATGATAATAACCATAAAATTTTTGATGTATGTACTGAAGTCTTCTCCACGACATCATTAAATGATGGTAACTTATTTTGACCATACCAGTGAACCCTCAATTGCAACAGCTTCTTGAATCTAGAAATCAAGAAGAAAAGTTTTCTACGTTCCAAATATCTGAAAATGGAGTTTTATCGGATTTAAATGATGGAACTGGATTTCAGAAATTATTCGGAAATGGGATTTACAGAGATGGTGATCTCTGTAGAGTAACTTTTAATACTGATGGATCAGCAGTTTATAAATCCTGCAAAAGCACCTGGCGACCCATGCAATTACATTTGAATGAGCTACCTTTAAATGAAAGGTTTGATGGGTGTAATACTATGCTCGCTGGTTTCTGGCTCGGCAGAAAAGAACCTGTTATGCCAACCTATTTTACACCCTTTATTAAAGAAGTCATTGTTCTGTTTGAGGAAGGAATTTCAATTGCTGGCATTACGAGAAGAGTGATTTTCACTTATTGTGTTGCTGATTCCGTTGCGAAAGCTGCGTTACAAAACATCAAACAGTTCAATGGTAAATATGGTTGTCCATATTACTATCATCCTGGTGATATAGTTGAAAGCAGTCAACTAAAATATACCTTTGGCACCTTTTATGAAAGAAGAAATTCCAATCAAATGAAGAAAGATATGATTGAAGCTGAGCAATCAGGAGAAATCGTTAAAGGTGTCAAAGGTCTTACACCCTTTGCTTCTGTGCCATATTTGGTCTATGGATTAGTATGTATTAGTATAGTTAGTATGTAGTCTATGGATTTCCTATCGGCTACATGCACTGTTGTTTTCTGGGTGCTGCCAAGTTAATGGCAAGCATTTAGACCTCTTCGTCAAATCATTCAAATGATTATTATTTATCAAATGATAAATTACAAAAAATTGATAAAAATATTGTGGCAATCACTCCTTCACAGGTGATTTCAAGAAGACCAAGAGCATTCAGTGATTTTGCTCACTGGAAGGCTAACAAATGGTGAGCATGGATACTTTTTTATTGTGTCCCATGCTTAGACAACATTTTGCCAACAAAATATGTCCAAAATCTATCGATATTTTCCTCAGCACTTTTCATTCTATTGCAAGCTAATGCTAAAAAATCAGACGTTGAACTTGCAAACCAGATGTTGCACCAGTTTGTTAAAGATTTTCCAACACTGTATGGTGCTTTACACATGAACTTTAATGTGGATCTTCTTTGGCATTTGGCCAAATGCGTCAATGTGTGGGATCCATTGTGGCTCTATTCTGCATTTCCCTTTGAAACTGGCAACGGCTACCTGGTAAAACTTATTAAAGGTACCAAATGGGTCGCAAAGGAGACAGCACAAAAATATTGCTTATTTTCATCCATACCCATGTGCATTCGAAATTATAATGTATCTGATGAAGTTATTGAATACTGTGACAAAATTTTTACCTATTGAAGGAATAAGAGAGTTGTAAAGGTTGGAAACATTACATCACTAGCACAGGGGAGAGCATTCCAACCAAATGAAGAAATAACCAATGCCCTATTTATAGTGAATATTCATCCGTCTAATATACTACATTCTAAGAAAATAATTAAAGACTCCATGATGTTCGAAACTAAACCTGAGAAATTAAAAAAAAAATGTAACGATTCTATCTTAAAATTAAATGATAATTCATATTGTAAAGTTAAAAAATTTTTATTAATAAATAACGATGTGTTTGTAGTTGTTTGTGAAATAAAAACAGAGGGTTCTTTTCTTGATGGAAATATGAAACATATGCTACCTCAAAATAAAATTTGTCAACCTTATTTTTATGGTGAAATTAAAGTAATCCGCAATTCCGAAATAAAATGTAAAAGTTTGTTAATCACTGTTGGTACGGAATCATATATTGCTGATTTTCCAAATTTCCTTGAAAAAGATTAATTGTTAAATTTATCTTGTATATTATAGTTTTAACTGCATTTTTTTGTATCAATTTGTTTTAATTTTGAATTCTATAACACATGTGTTGAAAACTTTTATTTCATATTTTTATTTTGCATTATCTTTATATAACGTGCATGATTTTGTAAATTTTTTATGCCATTTAAGTCGTGAAAATCTAACCTGCTTTAGTGATTATTTTTAAATGACAGGGCTACTCTTTTTAATATTCATTTGTGTTTTAATTTATTCCTAAATTAAATTTCATTCCAAATTTCAAGTTAATGTGTAAGCTCAGGTAGTCAGAGTATATTTGTATGTTAACAATGTATTGAGGTGTTTGAATTTTGCCTTAGTTTAATTTTTAAAACTATAAATTATTACATATTTTAAATTTTGTTATCATTAGCTTTCAACAATGTTCTATGTTCTGTAATGTAATATTTCAGCCAAATTTTTTTATAGCAAGTGAAATTCTACCTCTATGTTACATACCTAAATACAAAAAAGAATTTACTTGTTTGGTGCAGGTAAAAAGTCACAAAAGAATTTTGTTTTGAAATTTATTAATTTGCATAAAATTTTTCGGTACTTTTTTGCAATGTGAAAATAATGAGGCAGCATTTAAGAGTTTTAAGGTATAAAATCTTATGATTCGATAATTAGCTTTCTCTAAAAATGATATTTCAATTCTAAAATGTTATAATTTAACAGAAAGAAGTATCATTAGATTAAAGTAACTCACATAACTTGCTATTGCATCCTGAAATGTAGCTGTACTAAACATCTATAAATATCCGAACTGTAAGATTTTGCCTGGCACTGTATTTGTGATTTTCAAGGCTAGATGTTGGCTCCTTATACAGGGTGTCTCAGTTAAAGTTTCAGAACTCCTAAGAGGGGTAGAGTGCATCTTGACGACACGAAATCATATAGCAATGCGGGGTCGGAAATGCTTTCCAGGCGCGGTAGATGGCGTTGTACGAAAGTTCCAAACTTTCCAGTGCGTTGGCCTCCTCGGTCATCCGACCTATCATGGCTTGATTTTTATTTCTGGGGTCATATGAAAACACTGGTTTATGACACCCCTATTGACAATGCGGAGGAGCTGGTTGCAAGAATAGCAGTAGCTGCCGGAGAAATTCGAGATATGCCTGGAGTATTGCAGAATGTTCGTATGTCCATGCGCCGGAGATGTGAGGTGTGCATTGTAGCCGGTGGCAGAAACTTCGGACACTTACTTTGACCCATGTACCTTATGCTTTTTTCAATGTATTATTAAAACGATTTTTTACTTACTGTCTCTTTTCTTTATGGTACTTCTGTGTACATCACCGTTTCAGGAAAGCATTTCCGACCCCACATTGCTATATGATTTTGAGTCGTCAGGATGCACCCTACCCCTCTTAGGAGTTCTGAAACGTTTAACTGAGACACCCTGTATATACTGCTATTCTAAAAAGATGTAACTTTGTGAAAAGGGCTTCTAATAGAAATATGTTACATTTTATAAATCCTGTTTTTTTGACCAACTCACACTACAGTTTAAACTGAAAAAATTACTTCATATTATATATATCTTGAATTATTGCTTTGTAAATATCGATATTAAGTGTTTATTAAGAAAACTGTCAGATTCGTTTGATATTATTTGTTTCTGATGGAACATTTTAAATATTTTTCTTTTTTTTCTTGCTTTATATAGTTTTTCCAAGGAAGAATTATCGTTTTGGATAATTGGACTCATTCATGCATGCTTCTGTTGTGGAGCAGTCTCCTCATACTGTGTTATGGTAAATCTCTCTACTTGCACAACCTCCCGGTTCGTGCTGATTCAGTGTTGCTGCAATTATTTATTAATCTATATTTGGTATTGTCGGCCTGTTTAAAAAGTAAGGTTTAACAACAATTAACTTGATGAAAAGTAACCATTGCCGATTTGGTTTCAAATTAAATTCAAGGATTTCGTTTCTTGATAACGCAAATGCGGGTTAATTTCAAAGAAATTTACCATAATGAGCACTCCTAATTTCTAGTCAGAATAACTACGAAAAAGAAACCACGTATTTATTGTAAGCATATTCGGATGGGTTAATTATTGGTGAAGGCATAACTCAGGGACGATAATGTTTTCATAAATAAAGTTAAACTACTTGCTGCCTATTTCGTAACTTTTTAAAGTATTTAAAAACTAATTAAAGTATAATTCTGTATTTTGGGGGACTAAGAGAAAGTTCCCTCTTAATAAATGAACCATACCATTACGTTGACTGTAAATTTTAAATTTTTCTCGTACTCGTTGCCCAAAAACTGTTTTAGTGCACTTACAGGTAGTTTTGTCCGCTCGGAATAAATTTTTACCCGTAAACAGTCGGATGTTTATAAATTCGGATGTTTTGTTTTATTAAAATAACCTGTGTGCGATATAATCGATAAAAATACCATTATGTCGCAGATATTAAAGCATAATGTGGACTAAATTGTAACCTTGGGTTTCTAGAAAGTATCCGTTAAATCATACTACCAACAAATTTTGGGCCATTGTAGGACTCAAACACTTAAAATAGCCATGGGGTCATTACAAATATTTTCATAGATCTTATCTGAAACTATACTATCTGACTAGTCTTATATTTTTGGCTGTTATTCAACCTAAATAATAAAACTGGATAGTTGGGTCGTATTGAAGTCCCTTGAGTCGAAATCTCTAATCAAATCTTTATCTCTGAGGCAAAAGTATTTGTTTTCTGACAGATTTTAAACATAATGAGAATAAAATTATTTTTTTAAAAAAGATCTCAATGTATTTGCTGTAAAGTATAAACATATTTAGATTCTGCAACACAAATAAGAATTGACTAGAATTTTAATGTATAGTAATGGGATGAGAATTGCGGATAAGAGCATGTGAGGTGATTACTTTCTGTACAAAACTAATCTTTAAAGTTTCAGAAAGGCCATTAAATTTTGATCTTTTTAGAATGGCATGCTATATATTTAATTTTATACAGTTATGCAGAAAGATATAATCAATTGGCAAAGAAGCCTGCTTATTAGATGACCGTTCCAGTAATAAGTAAATTTTATTTTACTTAAATTATACTGAATATTTTAATGTGTATTTTAATAGTATTTATACTAAATTTAATTTGAGTTTAAGAACTAAGCATTAAAATGTAATTATATTTTGAAAATTGGTTAGTTTATTGCAGGAAAAATTTTGGTTGAACTTTCAATAATTCTCTTAAATGCTATTTAACAAGAATGCAAAAACTCTTCCGATGAAATCCTACATTATAAATTTAAGAAAAGATTGAACATTGCGGTGGGCTATGTCTGGCTTAAATTAAATGCATTTCCTTGGCAGGAATAAGAAAACAAAATTTATGAAATATATATTTAAAGTTCAGATATTGTACACTTTTACAAAATAAGCTATCGATTATGCACAATAAAAAGACTGTGCCGATTAATTTAAAATAAGCAGCTTTAAAATAAACAGATTTAATTCAGAGTAAATTTTGTGTAAATAATCAAAACATTTTACAAGCTCTTTTTAATATATAAAATCTAAATTTTTATACGGAATTTTACGCAATGTTTTTACAATACACTGAAATTTATTGAAGTCTACGTGATATGAGGTATCTATCTGTTATAGAACCTTGCAAGTATGAACCGGAAGTTCGTCATTTCTGGGAGAATGTGAGGCAATAATTGGGAGTAGCAGACGGCCGTTCTACTCCCTTTTACTGTTTCACACTCTTTCAGCAGTTTCGGAGTCTCTCGATTCATTCATGCAAGCTTCTGTAGTAAAGCAGTATATCCTCGTACTCTGTAGAAAGCTTCTGGTAAATCTCAGTACCATTAGCTACCGCAGACAGCAAGCGAATATTAGCAGTTTAAATATTGCTTTCATATTTAATATTAAATATTGCTATTGTTACAAATATTTAATAGGTTCTAGGCTTATATGCTAAATTTAATAGATTTCATTAATAGGATGATAAATTTTTGAATTTCTAGTTTAAATTTGGAATTTCTATTTCAAAAATTTAACTTCAGGATAAAACACTTTAAATCTAAATTAAATACCAATTTACTAACAAAAATGGCAAATTTCATTTAGTCTGAGCTCATGTAAATGCTTTGCAATTAGCAATATAATCATACATAAGAGTTCTTTTAAAATACAGTAATGGTTGGTATAAACATTTAATAGTTGTCAAGAATTCAAATCTTTAATTTTTTTTTATAATTAAAATCTTGTTTCTGTAAAATTGCTTCAAAGCGATATAGTTGATCCATTTGTTGTGAAAGTCATATTCATTTACTCAGACTTATTTCTATACTTTTATGTATCATTTTATTAAATTGTCAATTCTGAAATAAACTATGCATTCATCCCCTATTGTAAAAGCCCAGGTGCAAAACAGCAAAACCTTAACACTGCTGGCTAAAAGCACGGTGTTTCTTACAAACCATGTAAACAAAGATATTTTAAATAATTAAAGAATATTCATAATGATAACAAACTTGTGTTTAACTGCTTTTCGAGATGGTAGCTAAGATTTTTGCGAATGACATAAATTGTAATACAAATTGTTATTTTCCGGATCATATGTTGTCGTAGTTTGTTTTCAGTAAATATTGAAACCATCTGTTGCAGAAATACGTTGTTATATTAAATGTCAAACAACGCTTGTAAATATCTTAAATAAATTTGTAACTTTGAAATTATTTTTAGTGTTCAATATTACTTCTATATTAGTAGATTTTCATTTTTAAAGGCCGTTCAAATATTATATAAGCGAGTTTTCGGAACTTTTGCACTCACTCCTCTAGTTAGCAAAATAAGAATTGCACTTCCATCGCTTATGTAGGAAAACTTTTTTCACTAACTTGAGACTAAAATACTTGAGCGAAAAATCAGCTTCAAGATGCAAGTTGGCAAGTTTCTTGTTTAATATTCTTTAGGAATCTTGTGTTTACTTTGTTTAGTCTTTCAGTGGTTAAGTCTTCACCTCTGAAGAAAAGAAATTTAGTCTTAATTCTTAACTTTGAACCTGGAAAACTTTATTTCAAAATAAATTTTTTTCCCATCAAGAAGTTTTGAAAATGCGGTTTTAATGTTATGCGTAAGCATTGTTCCTCACCCTTGTCGGCAAAATAATTCCTCTCGGTTTTGCTTTTGTAATATTTGAACGACCCCCTTATGAATTCTAGTAGTAAATAAAATTTAGCAATTGAACTAAATGTTCATGCTTTCAAGCACATACTGGCACATCGTCTTTTTTTATAGGGTTTTGCCAATTAATTCTGCCTTCAATTTATAGTGTATACTTACTTTAATGCATATTATACGTGCTATCCAAATTACGGAAATATTGACAAATTTAAAATTAAACAAGTTAAATTGGACAAATATATCTGAGCTGATATTTTTGAAGTACATCTTGATAAACATAGGTTCATCAAATACGAGAATATCACCTACAATGATATTGAATACGAAAAAGTAACTATCATTATTTGTTACTACAATTATCGATTGTTAGAAAATTTAAATGTCAAAGATAACATCTTAAATATTATAAGATAATTACTGAATTCGATATTGTGAGTCTTTAAGAATTTAACTTGTTGCAATGAAAATATCTACCCATGTAAAAATATGATTTAAATTGGACAAATATCTGGTTTTTTACATTTCATCATGATATTCATATCCAATCGGTAAGAGGAATTTATGGTCGTGTTGATCAATGTATCTGAAAAGCTGTCACTAACATACGGTTCGTATAACTAATAAATACTCTAAAATGTCTCAAATTAGTTCGACATTTTTGGCGTATTATTAGTGTAATAAAAATGTTAAAAGTTTAGGAAATCTAAACTCATTCCCTCAAACATTAACTTGTTCTATTCACATTAGAGGCAAAAAAGTTTTTTCTTGCTAGGGGTTGAGCTAAGTTTCAAAAGAAAATAGGTGGTCTGTAGACATGTGGGAATATCAAGAGATCGGCAGAGAATTTTTTCCTGCCTCGCATATTTCTTACGAGTGATCCTTTTGTGAGAAGTCCCTCAACTGTTGTTAACTAGACACAGTAGTTATTTTTAGGTTCAAGGAATAACTATCCAATGTGCTGATAGAGGTTGGTCGATGGTAGGTAAACAAAAAGATATCATGGATATATATGATCTCTTATTAGAAGCTGGAGGTAAAAATAAAATTGAGTGTTTTTTTAACTTTAGAGAGACAAAACATTACCCTTACAACTGTAGAAAGAAAAGTCTTGAAATGGTTCTCATGTGACTTACAAGGGATGCAACAATTAAAATATTATTATTATTTAAATGCAACAATTTTTAAGGGTCCCAGTAAAGTATATTTGCGATTAACAAGTGACAAAGTCACAATAAATCGCTATGGAGACTTTTATGTGATTCCAGAAGACTGTAACATCAGTCATTTTATGGAATCCTTGGAATAATTCAAAACTGTCATACCTGTGACTGCTGCTGCGACCTTCTTTACTTTTTTTATGACGTCGCTGTGACTATCCGTTCTATCTGGGTAAAGAAGCGGGCTTATGCGCAAATTGATTTACTTGTTAAATATTCTGAACAGCTTGTTTATACAAAGAGGTGCAGAGTTTTTACCTTTTGATGCTCTTCACTGAATCTCTAATAACATTAAAAACTGGATTTAAAATGCTGAAAACACTGGACTACGTCCGCCCGATAGGGTTGGGTTTAGACAAGGCAGCATGAATAGTATCAGGACTAGACTTTAACGAAGTTACAAAAAACAAAGATTTTGAATAACAGATTAAATATTAATTGAATTGCGATTGAATATGTTATTGAGTTGATATAAAATTTTAAAATGTCTGATTATTTTATAAATCTTGTCAGAAAACAATTTTAATTCCATAATGATAGATTGATCTATGCAACATAGTGAAAGATCAAGAACAAACAGAGTAAAAATTAACAAATATGCTAAATTGTAATGGCTTTCATGTCAAAATTATTTTTATTGAAATTGAGCGAAATTGAAATCGTATTTCACTCTAAAAATTCGAAAATAATGCTTTTAATCAAATTTGCAGAGGCCATGTGTTAAATACGTTATGAACTTCAACCAGTAATCATACTACATAGCTGCCGATTTTTCCGGGTTTTTCTGAAGATTTTAAACTGGCATTAAGAAATATAGCAAAACATTAACTTTTCTATCTCATTCTTATATTTATATATTTAATTTAGAATGTTTTTAATTTTCCATGATAATAGATTAACAGTGTGTTTAAACAACGGCAAATTATAAATAGTTTTGCATGGAATTGAATTTTTATATTACTATATTTCGTTCACCAGGAGTTGGCACTTGGCTTCACCTCCTCGGACGCTAAGTTCATTTCAGCACAGGAGTAAGAAGAGAATCATCCCCGCACTTGAAATTAAGACAACCCTTATTGCACGCCAAACACAAACAGTGACTTCGTTTTCAGTCACTTACTTCGCTTTATCATCTGCTATTATACCTTTCGTTTTTCCAGCTAATTAAATGCATTTCAAATTTAAAAATTGCTGTTTTCCTACCCAAATGCCTCAAAAAGGACAAACTATTCACTCAAAAGAGAGAAATATCATAAAAAATGGAGCGAAATATCATAAAAATTATGAAATATTTAATGTTAAAAAAATGCAGATCAAGTTTGCGAAATGAATATTTTTGCCATACGATCGCCAAATAGCAACCTTGTTCAGAATTGCTTACAGCCTTCTCCCAAGAATAGCGAAACAATATCTTCGCATACCACGTGATGAAGGCGGAGCCAAGTGCCAACTCCTGGTGAACGAGCTATACTTGGAAAAGAGCATTTTTCATAAGACCAAACGTTGGCTGATTTATTTTCGCTTAAGAGATATTAATAAAACCTTCTCTATTTCAATTTTGCCTGTAATTAAAAGTGCAACAGAATAAATACTATGGAAACTGGATAATTATGTTTTTTTTTCTTTCTTTTTTTTTATTTACTGAAGTCCCGTAGTGAACTTGGAGTGGGATTCGATCCACAATAAATCGAATCCCACAGTCGTGGGATCATAAGGGCACGGTTTCCAGTAAAATACCGACGGCAAGTATCACTTGTTGCGGCTGTCAGTAAGCAGGTGGGTGACAACTTTGTTCAGCTTGCGTAGGAACTGAGGGCGAGCTGTATTGGTCTTCGTTAAACTGTTCTACAGCAAAGCGCTCAACTTAAAAGGCTGTAGCGCTGAGGGCTAGTTAGAAAAGAAATTTGTAGTTCGAAGGGTCCGGAGTTCAATTCTTGTCAATAGTTCATTTTTAAAAAAAAAAAATTTATTAACCATTTTATTTTTTTGAAATTTCATTTTCTATATTTTAACGTGAATAAAGTGTTCTTTATCCAAAAATTATTATTTTTCCTTTTAAAACAGAGAATAATAGCTAAAAAAGGGATAAAATTCGGCTCCGACCCTACGCTTACAAATTAGACCCATTAATATTAAATTATAATTTTCAAACTCGGACAGAAATTATAATTTAATATACTAAACAATCGTACTAAAAGAATTTTTTAAAGACAAGTCAAGAAGCAAACAATGCTCCAAAATAGGTTCCGTTGAAAAACCAGAGAGAAGTTCTTTATGCCTAATAATCGGGACAACAAACGTGTGAGGCATGGTAAGATAAGAAGAGTAGCGGACTGAGTGGCAAAGAAATTTGTAGCCCGAAGGGTCCAGAGTTCTGGCCCGGTCAAAGGTTAACTTTTTTTAAAAAATTATTATTTATTTTTCAATATTTTGACATGAATAAAGTGTTCCTAATAAGAAAAAAAGTATTATTTTTATTTTGGAGAGAGCAAATAAACGGATAAATTTCGACTCCAACGCTAGCATACGAATCACCACGTATCTCCCCGTAATATTAAATTATAATTTTCAAATTTTGCCAGATATTGCTGTTCTAAACAATCGTACCAAAGGAATTTTTTATAGACAAATTAGGGGACCCACGATTAGCCAAAATAAGTACCGTTGAAAAACCGCAGAAAAGATATTCAGACATAATATTCGGGGCAACAGCGTCTGAGACATGGCATGGTCAGCAGCGCCGTGTGCCAGTTAACAAAGTAATTTGTAGTCCAAGGGGTCCGGAGTTCGATCCTGGTCAAAGGTTAATTTTCAAAATTTTGTTAATTAATTATTTTATTTTATTTATTTATTTTTTAACGTGAATAAAGTGTTCTTTATCCAAAAATAATTATTTTTCTTTGGAAAAGAGAGAATAATAGCTAAAAAACGGATACATTTTGGCTCCACCGCTAGCATACGAATCACCCCGTATCTCCCCGTAATATTAAATTATAATTTTCAAATTTTGCCAGATATTGCTGTTTAATATTCTAAACAATCGTACTAAAGGAATTTTTTATAGACAAATTAGGGGACCCACGATTAGTCAATAATAGGTACCGTTGAAAAACCGCAGAAAAGCTCTTTAGACATAATATTCGGGCTAACAGCGTCTGAGACTGGCATGGTCAGCAGAGCCGTGTGCCAGTGAACAAAGTAATTTGTAGTCCAAGGGGTCCGGAGTTCGATCCTGGTCGAAGGTTAATTTTCAAATTTTTGTTAATTAATTATTTTATTTTATTTTTTTATTTTCTCACGTGAATAAAGTGTTCTTTATCCTAAATTACTTATTTTTCTTTCGAAAGGAGAGAATAATAGTTAAAAAACGGATAAATTTCGGCTCCACCGCTAGCATACGAATCACCCCGTATCTCCCCGTAATATTAAATTATAATTTTCAAATTTTGCCAGATATTGCTGTTTAATATTCTAAACAATCGTACTAAAGGAATTTTTTATAGACAAATTAGGGGACCCACGATTAGCCAATAATAGGTACCGTTGAAAAACCGCAGAAAAGCTCTTCAGACATAATATTCGAGCTAACAACGTCTGAGACATGGCTTGGTCAGCAGCGCCGTATGTCAGTTAACAAAGTAAATTGTAGTTCAAGGGGTCCGGAGTTCGATCCTGGTCAAAAGTTAATTTTCAAATTTTTGTTTATTAATTATTTTATTTTATTTTTTTATTTTCTAACGTGAATAAAGTGTTCTTTATCCTAAATTAATTATTTTTCTTTCGAAAGGCGAGAATAATAGTTAAAAAACGGATAAATTTCGGCTCCACCGCTAGCATACGAATCACCCCGTATCTCCCCATAATATTAAATTATAATTTTCAAATTTTGCCAGATATTTCAGTTTAATATTCTAAACAATCGTACTAAAGGAATTTTTTGTAGACAAATTAGGAGACCCACGATTAGCCAAAATAGGTACCGTTGACATACCGCCAGAAATGCTCTTCAGACATAATATTCGGGGCAACAACGTCTTAGACATGGCATGGTCAGCTACGCCGTGTGCCAGTTAACAAAGTAATTTGTAGTTCAAGGGGTCCGGAGTTCGATCCTGGTCGAAGGTTAATTTTCAAATTTTTGTTAATTAATTATTTTATTTTATTTATTTATTTTTTAACGTGAATAAAGCGTTCTTTATCTATAAATAATTATTTTCTTTGGAAAAGAGAGAATAATAGCTGAAAAACGGATACATTTTGGCTCCACCGCTAGCATACGAATCAACCCGTATCTCCCCGTAATATTAAATTGCAATTTTCAAATTTTGCCAGATATTACAGTTTGATATTCTAAACAATCGTACTAAAGGAATTTTTCATAGACAAATTAGGAGACACACGATTAGCCAAAATAGGTACCGTTGAAAAACCGCAGAAAAGCTCTTCAGGCGTAATATTCGGGGCAACAGCGTCTGAGACATGGCATGGTCAGCAGCGCCGTGTGCAAGTTAACAAATTATTTTGTAGTCCAAGGGGTTCGGAGTTCAATCCTGGTCAAAGGTTAATTTTCAAATCTTTGTTATTTGATTATTTTATTTTATTTTATTTATTTATTTTTTAACGTGATTAAAGTGTTCTTTTTCCAAAAAATAATTAATTTTCTTTTGAAAACAGAGAATAATAGCTAAAAAACGGATAAATTTCGGCTAGCATACGAATAGCATACGAATCACCCCGTATCTCCCCAACACCTCCTAGAATAATGAAGGCCTCAGCACGGATCAAATTAGTAGTCCGATGTGACGAANAACAGAGAATAATAGCTAAAAAACGGATAAATTTCGGCTAGCATACGAATAGCATACGAATCACTCCCAGTAATATTAACTTATAATTTTCAAATTCTGCCACAAATTACTGTTTGATATACTAATTAATCGTACCAAAGCCACAATGGGCTAAATAGGATCCATTAAAAAGCCGCCGGAAAGGCCCTTAGGCTTAGCATTCGTCGTAACTGCGTGAGAGGTTTTGCTTGGTCAGTAGCGCCGTGGGTTGGTAACAAGGAAATTTGTTGTCTGTGGTGTCCGGTGTTGGAACCCGGTCGGATGAATAATGTTTCAGAATGTTTTTCTTTATTTATTCTATTTTTTTTTATTTCTTTTTCAATATTTTAACTTGAATAAAATGTTCTTTATTCAAAAAGTATTATTTTATTTTCGGAAACAGTGCATAATTACTAAAAAGCGGCTAAAATTCGGCTCTGACGCTACGCATAAAAATTTCCCAATATCTCCCCTTAATATTAACTTATAATTTTCAATCTTTAATAGAAATTATAGTTTTATATACTTATCAATCGTACCAAAGGAATTTTTAAGAGACAATTATGGGAAACACAATGAGCCAAAATAGCTTCCGTTGAAAAGCCGCAGAGAAGTTCTTTAAAGAATTCGCTGCTTGTGAGGCGTGGCATTCTCAGTAGCACCGCTGTGTAGTTAACAAAGAAATTTTTAGTGCGAGGGGTCCGGAGTTCGATCCTGGTCAGAGGTTATTTTTTAAATGTTATTTTATTTATTTATTTTTCAATATTTTAACGTGAATAAAGTGTTCTTTATTAAAAAATTATAGATATATATATATATATATATATATATTTTTGAAAAGAGCGAATAATAGCTATAAAAACGGATAAAATTCGTCCCCGACGCTACGCATACAAATTGCCAAATATCTCCCCTTAATATTAAGTTATAATTTTTAAATTTGGCGAGAATTATAGTTTAATATTTTAAACAATCCTAACAAAGGGAATTTTTATAGACAAATTAGAAGTCCCACAATGGGCCAAAATATGTTAGCGGTTATACAATCCCTGGCAAAATTATTGGACCCACTTTGAGATGCTATGTAAAATCTTAATTATTAGGTGATGCTATACAGCTTTATTGTTTTTACTCGGCTGGAACCGGTTTGCACTAGTTTACAATTATGTATGGTAAACATTGTAATGCAATACGTTAAAGATAGATACAAATAGGAAGTATATAAAAAATACCCTGAATAAAAACCCATTACATGTATGTTTAAACATAAAATTATTGCATATAAAATCGTGCAACACATGTAATTATTAAAAACTACAGTGTGAGTAGTAAGAGCAGGCATATATGCGGCGGAAGTGATGGGCAGTCAAGGGGTGCTTATTTCTGTCCAACTGGGTGTTGCTTATTTCTGTCCACCTGCAAAC
This sequence comes from Parasteatoda tepidariorum, assembly GCF_043381705.1. NCBI lineage: Eukaryota > Metazoa > Arthropoda > Arachnida > Araneae > Theridiidae > Parasteatoda > Parasteatoda tepidariorum. The sequence continues at coordinate 7,463,348 of NC_092215.1, read as the reverse complement.
CGGAAGTTGCTTATTTCTGCCCGCTTGCTTATTTCTGCCCGCCTGAAAATCGAAACTTCGTCTGCAGCGTCATGGGGAGCTTATTTCTTTTTTTCTTAAGCCTAATATATTTTTAGTTTCGGTTTCTGTTTTTAATTTAGTTTCGTTTTTTTAAATATTATTTAATTTATTAGTTTTTTGAGGGTGGCAACACTTATTATTTTTAATATTAGTTTTTAAGGATGGCAACACTTAGAAACTTTGTTATTTGGGGAGATATTGTATATTATGAAGTTATGACGTCATCTCTTATTACATAACACATAAATGATATCATACTTTTACTCTAGTGGCGCCATCTATGTGAGAATTTTAGAAATAAAATAACTTTAAATCTATTTTAATATTTAAATCTGTTTTAATATTATTTATTAAATATAATTAAGGCTGAGGATCGAACTCACGCCATCAAAAAGCCTTCGTGGGTCAGTAGTTGGATATCATAACCACTGACCCACGAATGCTTGGTCAGATATGTGTTAATAAGTTAAACTTTTGTATTCTGAACACGTGTATAAATGAAAAGGATTTGATAACGATATCATCCTACAGTTTCATCGATATATTTTTCACTAAATCTTTGGCAGTTATTAAATAATTATTTCTGCCCCTCTTAATGTCATTATAACTTTTTCTGGGTGGCAACGGTACTGGCCATACATGTGTTAATTATTACATAATAAATAAATGATATCAAGCACATGCTCTAATTCTAGTGGCTCCATCTATACTTAAATATTAGAAAGAGAATATATTAATAACGTACGCCCGGTGGCTGAGTGGTAGCGCTTCNTGTGTTAATAAGTTAAACTTTTGTATTCTGAACACGTGTATAAATGAAAAGGATTTGATAACGATATCATCCTACAGTTTCATCGATATATTTTTCAGTAAATCTTTGGCAGTTATTAAATAATTATTTCTGCCCCTCTTAATGTTATTGTAACTTTTTCTGGGTGGCAACGGTACTGGCCATACATGTGTTAATTATTACATAATAAATAAATAAATGATATCAAGCACATGCTTTTATTGTAGTGGCTCCATCTATACTTAAATATTAGAAAGAGAATATATTAATAACTCTTTATTTTAGCTATTTTTAATATAAGTATAGTTGATATGAATGACTGCAATTATTATTAACCTAATCAATAATAATGAATACATTTTAAATAAATTGATTCAATATTAAAATAAAAAATTGTATTTATTAAGTACTGTGAATATTAAAAGTATTAGACTTAAAGGCATATTAATTTTAAGTCAATGAATGTTATTTTATAAGACTATATATTTATCCCTATCGTTTGGATTTACGGTTATCAATGCAGTCTTGTCATTTTTGAACCCAGAAGACAAGGGAACTCCTAGATCTTGAGACAATACATGTCTTCGAAGTGGACATTGTGAGTACCCATGTTATATGAAGAGGAAAACCACGAAAATCTCCTACGCTTAGTCCGACGACAAGTAGTGGGCTTGGTTTTGTTAATCAGTATCCTGTGTATGTACAGAGATCAGAGGAAAAACTTAAGATTTTACTTTGAAAAACTAGAAAATTTTTCCAAAATTAATTTATTTTCTTAAAAGATAGATATTATTTTTACTAAAATAAAAATATTAGAAAGTTTCTCTCAATAATAAAAATATTTTCTGAAAATTGGAAAATGTTAATAAAAAGTTTGAAAATATTTCTACAAAACTAGGATATTTTTTACAAAAAGCAAAAAATATTTTACTGAAAGATAGAAAAATTTCATAAAAATAAGAAATATTTTCTGAAAATGTTAGAAATTTTTACAAAAATAAAAAAGATTTTCTGAAAACTGGAAAATGTTAATAAAAAGTTTGAAATATTTTTACAAAACTATAATCTATGATTTAATTAACCTATTATGCAATCACACTAATGATGAAAAAATGAATATGATATTAGCAATGAATGGTTGTTAGTTGGAAACTGGACAGATGCCTTTGATTTCACCTAATTTTTAGTTTTGCAAGAGCTCCAACACGTATTAATATAGATATTTAAAAAATATAAATTTTATTAATTTTCCATAAAATCATTTACGAAAAAAATTATTATTTAATTAAAAACTAATATATAACAATATATCTACGGTGTTTATTCAAACATATTTTTAAATACATTAATAAACTTTTTTCATCTTTAAACTTATAATTTTATCAACTAATATAGTATAATTATACTATAATTATACTATATTAATATAATATATACTATACTATACTATATTTATACTATATTATACTATATTATACTATATTATACTATATATACTATACTATTATATATATTATACTATATTATACTATAATTATACTATATTAATTATAATATAATTATACTATAGTATAATTATACTAATATAGTATAATCCCATGAAAATTAAGTTAGTTTTTATGATTTTTATAATATCAAATAAGAAAATTAAAGTACTCATAGCCGCAATAAATTAATTACGTAATAGTGTCCTTCATTAAAAGCAAATGACGGATAACAATACGAATTCTAATACGAATAACAAAATTAATGTGAGTTGTTTCTATAATTTATAACATTATTATTTTCTAATATTTACTTGAATCACACTTACACTACTCCTGTTTTATAAAAATATTTTTTGTATAACTTAAAATTACTTGTTGAATATTTACGTTTCGAGGAGTTTTGAAAACTTATGATGACTTCAATATGCGTAAATAGTTAAAATTGTTACTGTTTGCGATATAAAATTGATTTTTGAAAGAAAAAACCGATATTAACTTTAAGAACTTAACAATTTAAAAAAAATAATCCTTTTCTGTAGAAAACTTTAACTTTTTTTTAATAATTCATTGAGTTAATGTGGTATGATATTCAAATAGCGTTTATTTTACTTTGTAGATATGTGAAATATGTGGAAATTGAAAATTCACTCAAATGAAAAAGACTTTAAATGTCGTTTATGTGATAAGGTGATAATTCGAAAGTGTAACTTGAATAGATATTTAAAAACTCATGAAAAATCGAGAAACTTTTGAATGTGAAGAATGTAAAAAGACCTTTTTCGAAATGATAATTTAAAGAGACACTTACTGACTCATTTAGTTTCGCATAAACTTAATTTGTGTAGTGAATTTTTTAAGTTAAAATCTTAATTACTCAATCATATCCGATCCATTCACACACCATCTTGTTCAAGAAAAAAAGAAATATAGATCATTCCACAAATAACAATAAAAAGATGAGAAAAAAAAATTGTGAAAATGCATAGGAAGTATTTAAGAAAGAGACAACGAGAATTAGGAAACTATGAAGTTGTGATCCAGTCCCGCATATCACAAGCTTTTAGGAAAGTTTTTTCGTCTAATTCATAGAGATGGGAGTCTGGATGGAGGATGAACTTTGTAGAAAGTAGTATTTAAATATGGGTCCTTGTCCCGCTCTCTGAATGGTTCATAGTACCAACGGATTCTCCTGCCATCATGATTTGAAATTAATGTTAAAATGATTTTATAGAAAATATTTATTGATCTAACTTAAAGTAATCATCTTAAAATCTTAATGAACTAGGAAACAATGTAACATTTTTATTTCTTTTTAACAAAATTTCCTATTTTTTCAGAAAATATGTAAGTTTTTGCAAAAAAATTTTCTTTTTTAGGAAAAATTTTTTTTCTCTTTGTTAAAAGTTTGCTATTTTTATAAAAAATATTTCAAACTTTTTCACAAAATTTTCTATCTTTTAAGAAAATATTTACGCTTTAACAAAAAATTTTCTCTCCTAAGAAAATTTTTAACTTTTTGTTAAAAATTTGCTAGATTTATAAAAATATTTCAAATTTTTTAACAGATTTTTCTATCTTTTAAGAAAATATTTACGTTTTTACAAAAATTTTCTATCTCTGAAGAAAATATTTTAACTTTTTGTTAAAAATTTTATTAGTTTTATAAAAATATTTCAAACTTTTTAACAAAATTTTCTACTTTATGAGAAAATATTCATGTTTTTTAAAAAAAAATTTTGTCTCTTAAGAAAATATTTTAACTTTTTGCTAAACATTTTCTATCTTTTAAGAAAATATTCATGGTTTAACAAAAAATTTTGTCTTTTAAAAAATTTGTTTAACTTTTTGTTAAACATTTCCTATCTTTTAAGGAAATATTTATGTTTTTACAAAAAATCTTCTATCTTTTAAACATTTTTTTTGAACTTTTTGTTAAAAATTTGCTAGTTTTATAAAAAGATTTCTAACTTTTTAACAAAATTTTCTATCTTTTAAGAAAAATATTTATGCTTCTACAAAAAAATCTTCTCTTTTAAGAAAATATTTTAACTNAAACAAATTTTTGAACTTTTTGTTAAAAATTTGCTAGTTTTATAAAAATATTTCTAACTTTTTAACAAAATTTTCTATCTTTTAAGAAAAATATTTATGTTTCTACAAAAAAAATCTTCTCTTTTAAGAAAATATTTTAACTTTTTGTTTAAAATTTGCTAGTTTTATAAAAATGTTTAAGTTTTTGCTAAAATCTCCTAGTTTTTCAAGGAATTTTATATATTTTTCTGAAACTTTCTGTATTAATTATTAAAGAGTGTAATTTTTTCTTGATAATATAAACTTTTTCACATGTGAAAATGATCAATAAAGACAAAATATATTTTAATAAAATAAATAACATTTCATTCAAAGTTTCATCCAACCACTTCTGCGAGCATACATCATATGTTTCTTAACAATTTTCTGAGAAATAGTTGTATTCCCACGTTCTATAAGCAGTATGTTACACTTTATATTATGACTAATTGATAAAACGTGGATAAACCCCAAACGTCCTGGGCAGACATTATCTTTGTAAAATTTTGTGAGGAATAGATATCATGTTCAAGTTCTGTAATCAGTATCATTTAAATATATACTTTCAAATAGAAAGGCTATAAATAGTTTTAAATTTACTAGTATTTTCAAAATAAAGTAAGTTATTTGCATTATTATAATTTTAAATAATAATAAAATGAATATGTTTTAAACATAAATGAATTTATAGCGGAATTCCTTTATATGTTTCTTAGATTTAAATTAATTCATTTGTAATTTTAAAGAAATTTAATATATAATTGATAATACTATGTAAATATGTCATTATTCATTTTCTAATAGAAAATAAAATTAATTCAAATATTTTTTTCATGAGATTGAAAAATAAGTACTTTAATATAATAATTAAACTATATTAGTTGATAAAATTATAAGTTTAAAGATGAAAAAAGTTTATTAATGTATTTAAAAATATGTTTGAATAAACACCGTAGATATATTGTTATATATT